>NC_056745.1:1468801450-1468851450 GCF_019279795.1 Protopterus annectens | reverse complement strand
ATTTACATGTTCTCCCTGTCTCTGTGTGGTTTACCCCCACGTGGCTCATGTGCCTTCTGTGTGGAATTTACATGTTCTCCCCGTCTCTGTGTGGTTTACCCCTAGGTGGTCTCCTTTCTTCCTTCATTCCAAAAACAAACAGTAGGTAGACTAGACACTTTAAACTGGCCATAAGTGTGAATGTGTGGTATGGAAAAACAGCTGTGGCAGGGCTAGCTACCTGGTGGTTTGAACCTTGGCTCTAGATGATTGCCACTGTTGAAGTGACACACTCACCCCATGTGCAAAAATGGGAAAAGCGGTCGTGTATGGATAGATTGTATATCTCCATTTGGCCTTCTCATCTATGCACTGTTAAACATTTAATATCAGCTGATGTTTATTTAATTAAATGCAATCATTTCATATATTAACCTCATGTCATTGCAAACATCTTCCTGTATTATTTCCCAAATCATTTCATGTATAAAGATTCTTCAATCAGCAATGTAAAGACATGTAAATAATTGCTAAAAATTTGTGATGTGCCTGTATTTTAGAATCAGTCATGTAAAATAACTAATATTTGTGTTCATTGGAGCTTTTCTCCCTGGTCCTCTGCTGAAAATGGACATATAATCAGTTGGACCAGCCCAGTCAACAAATGTAAAATAAAATAAATAAATAAATAATATTGGTTTAATTGATTTTTTTCACTATTTTTTCATCTGCGATCATTAGTCGTAAGACATCACTGACCTACTATTTCCATTTTCATATCTTTGCTCAAGAATTTGGAAGAAAATTCCAGTTTCTATACTTAGTAATCTACTTGGCAACTTTTGTAGAGCTGTATAAGCGCTCATCTATCGACTTATAAAGATTTTTGAATAAAACATACTTATTTTGCCTTTTTCCTCTGTAGAAGAGGATTCCCTACTAAGTAGTAACCAAGGTTCATTAAATTCAGCTAAGAGTCTCACCCCGTCCCTTTGGAATAGCTGAAGCTGGCAAAATGCCATTTTCAGAAAGTCTTGTTTTATGAACTACCTTGCTTATTTTCATCCAAAAACGTAATGTTGAACAAACAGAAAAAAGATTGCAAAATCTAGAAAATCACCTTTTTTAAACACCTTTATTAAATTATCACTTAAGATATAAGCAAACATACATTAATAGAAAAGAAAACAAACCATATTAACATTTTTTCCACTTATGTACATTATACATCACATATGTTTTCTTTGTTTATTCGCCAATCCAAAATTACATAAATTACTCATTTCATGCCTTCCCTTAACCCTGAGGTGAAATTGCACATTGACACCACAGAATATGTGTCATAGACCCATGAAAAGGAGTAGTCTGCAAAGTTTTATTTTGAAATATAAGCAACTACCAAAGATAGCAATTTGCTGGCAAACATTTCCTTGCAAGTGTATTAAAACTCATCAGTTTTACACAGAGTTTGCCAAATGTCATGGACTTCATGAATTAGTGCTCTGATCCCACAAATCCTCATACGGACCATGATTTCAGAAAGTAAAACTAAAGCAAAAATGCACAGCAACTGTGAAGCCTCCTTTTCAGATGAGATTTACTTGTGCTCCATGATGAAGACTCATAAAATGAGCACCGTGAATAGCTATTGCCATACTATCTATAGTCTTCTCCTCTCACATCCTGGATACATGCTCAGTGATTTACTGTCCACTTTTAGACCTTCTCATCTCACTGTCAAGAAACAGTCCCTCCACCTGTCAAATTCACGTCTCCTGATCACTGATCATGGTTGTCCTCACCTATCTATTCTGAATTCAAGATCAGTATTCAGTGTTCTGGGTCACCATATCCAAAACACATATTTAATGATTCTTGTCCCAGTTCAGCACCTCTTACCTTTTGAATCCATCTGCATTACTTGTCTTTAAGAAGTGACATACTAGTGACTGACTGGTGTTAATGCTAGTGTCTTACAACTCCAGGGTCATGGCCTTATTCTTGGCCTCTAGTTAATGCCTACATGTTTTTTCCTGTTCTGACTGTAACCATGTGAGTTACTTAGGAGTACTGTTTGTCTCCTACCTTTCATATAACCTTTGTCTTTGTTGCCTGCATTTGATCAGCCCAATTATCCATTTTTCAAACAATTAAATAAATAATTAAATTAATAAACACTAGTTCAATGCAAGAACATACTGAAGCAATAGAGTACAGACAGTTTTGTACTTAACATTTTACTAGTAAACAGTTTAGGGTTCTAGTACAAGAGGCTGTTAAGATTCAACATGCATTCTGACATCTGGACATGTTATGTGTGCATTCCGAAGTCACATCCCTCCTTTTTCCAGTGTGGCCATCACATGTGCTTCATCTAGTTTCTCTGAAGCTACAAGTACAGTTCCAGGATTCCTCACCCATCCCAGTTTTGGACATATAAGTTCTCTGGAATGCCAGGGTCAGCTGTTTATTTTGCCGTTGTTGCAACAAACTTATAAACTCTTTCTTAGACCAGAGATTTTTTTAAAAATGAAAAGCCTGATTTCACAATAAAGTTATATGAGAAATAAAGCAGCATATAGAATGTTTGCATTTGTGGTTAACTGATGAGTAAAACTCATGAATGAAACACAAGTTATCAAAAGCCACAGACTACAGCTGAAAGAAAAGCTTATATTTCTTAAATATTCAGTTACATGTAAATTGGTGTTACTATGTGAGCCTTCGTTTGCACTGCCAGCTGTTTCTTACTCTGGTGTACTCATTCAAAGTGAGTCAATACTTGTGTGTTTTCTGCACCTCTGTTCTGCTTGCTTTCCCTTTTGGACTTCTCTCTCTGATTTCTCAGAGAATGTAAACCTCCTCAGCACACTATTCTTTTTTTATCTGCACCTTTATTTCTTATTTGCCTTTTTATGTTGATGTATGTGCTTGTCTGCTCATAGAAGAAACCAAAAATAATCCTGCACAGTTTATATACATTTATCATTCCTCCGTGTTTATCTTCTTTTTGTTTGTCTGTCTGGCTGCACCTACAAATAAATATAAATCTGTCAGGCAATTATGCCCAACCTCTGCACACACTTTTTTTGCAGCTGTTTGCTGCCCCATTGTTTGTGTGCTATTACAAATAAAATATACATCGCCTTCTTTGTCTCTCTGCCTCTCTCTCTCCCTCTCCCTCACACAAACCATTTCTTTTTCAGGTCATTGGACTTCTTTTTCACTTTTCTATCTCTGTATCTTTTTCCTAGATGGATCTTTCCTTTCCTTTCCTTTCCTTTCCTTTCCTTTCCTCCCATTTCCTTTCCTTTCCTTTCCCCTCCCCATTTCCTTTCCTTTTCCCTCCCCATTTCCTTTTCTTTCCTTTCCTTTCCATTCCTTTCCTTTCCCTCCCATTTCCTTTCCTTTACTTTCCTTTCCCCTCCTCATTTCCTTTCCTTTCCTTCCCCTCCCCATTTCCTTTCCTTTACTTTCCTTTCTCCTCCTCATTTCCTTTCCTTTCCCTCCCCATTTCCTTTCCTTTCCCCTCCCCATTTCCTTTCCTTTCTCCTCCCCATTTCCTTTCCTTTCATTCCATCCCCATTTCCTTTCCTTTCCTTTCCCCTCCCATTTCCTTTCCTTTCCTTTCCTTTCTCCTCCCATTTCCTTTCCTTTCCCCTCCCCATTTCCTTTCTTTTCCTTCGTCTCCCCATTTCCTTTTCTTTACTTTCCTTTCTCCTCCCCATTTCCTTTCCTTTCATTCCATCCCCATTTCCTTTCCTTTCCACTCCCCATTTCCTTTCCTTTCTCCTCCCCATTTCCTTTCATTTCCTCCCCATTTCCTTTCCTTTCCTCCTCCCATTTCCTTTCCTTTCCTTTCCTTTCCCCTCCCCATTTCCTTTCCTTTCCCTCCCCCCTTCCTTTCCTTTCCACTCCCCATTTCCTTTCCTTCATTTCCTTTCCTTTCATTTCCTTTTCTTTCCCCTCCCCATTTCCTTTCCTTCATTTCTTTTCTCCTCCCCATTTCCTTTCCTTTTCTTTCCTTTCCCCTCCCCATTTCCTTTCATAGTTTCATAGTTTAGTACTAGGCTATCTGCCCTGGGGCATTTGCAAGCCTAGCCCTAGAGATGTGGCTTTTGCCACCCCATGTAGTGGTACTAAGGTGTATAGAATAAATTTAGAATACTGTGCCTTTGTCTAGTAGTGACACATTGAAGACCCCCTTATGTATTAAAATTAGTTTACTGTGCTTCTGTCAAGTAGCGACACAGGAGTGACCCCCGGGGTAAACCTACGATCTCCCATCCACTCATCAAGATTTCTCTTGAAGAGAGTCAGTGAGGGGCTCTGCCTAACATGGACTGGGATCTTGTTCCTTTCCCCTCCCCATTTCCTTTCCTTTCCCCTCCCCATTTCCTTTCTTTTCCCCTCCCCATTTCCTTTCCTTTCTTTTCCCCTCCCCATTTCCTTTCCTTTTCTGTAAATTATATTTGCTCTACCTTATTAGTTTTATTTAGTCTGCCCAGGCAGTACAGTACTTAAACATATAAAACTTTTTAAATAAAAAACAGTTCCAGCTATAGAAAATGATTTCTTCTCTCTGCCTGCTAAACTAGCTATAAAAGAAGGGATATACTTCCATTTTAGCTTTTAAAAGATACATTTAGAAGCTCTGTGATATGACAGATGGAGCCTGTGCTATGACCAGGCCAGACAACCTGAGACTGATGAGTGACTCTGATGCTGAAACAGACAGGGGTGGGCTGGAAAGATCAGCTTTCTTGGCTCATCCACTCTGAGAAGGAGGATTTTCTGTCCATGATATGGACACATGTCCAGTGATAAGGCTGTGTCATAATCTCCAGACAGAATGCCTGTAAAGTAAAATTACAACATTTGAGAGGGTAGCCAAAGCGAGACAATATTGCTTGTGTTGATGCATGTCATGTGACAATAGCTTTGCCTATTTAAGGTATAGCAAAAAAATCCTGCCTGGTACACAGGGCTAGCATATGTCATCCTCTAGGCTGCTGTAATCTACTTCCCCTGCTCAACCTGGCATTGGTACAGTCCCAGCGTCAGGGCCACCACTTAAGGTAAAATACTGCAGCAGCTGGGCTGGGTGCACACAAAGTGGGGGTGGGGGAACACAGATAATTTATGCATGTATTGAAATCTGAAATCTGAAAACCTGTTATGATCTAGGACTATCCAGGAAGGAATAAGATGTCAAGGAAAAAATCCAGTCTATTTACAGACACTCTAGGTTTTCCCTTGATATGGATTTTTCATGGTTAAGTTCTGTGGGGGCATTTGAGTTTCACAGCATTGTATGTGGACTATGCACGGAAGATACAATGACTTAGACATTGTGCAGCAGGATATTCTTTTTTAGCTTCATCTTTAAAGTTCCGCACCTCAAGTGTTAGCTACTAGAGTTAAGCAGAACAGTGTTTTATCACAGATTATATCAAGTAATTTAAATCTTACAATGAACTGTCGTGCAGAAAATGAAGCAGAGCTCAGATCATTTATTCACATGTTGCATGGTCATGTCTATATTGAATAGACCTGGATCAAAGAAAGGTTAGGCACCTTATTAGTGTTGTAGACATTTTTATTTAAATATTAGAGCATCTCAGAAGTATTCTTTGCAGTTTTATCCCAACCCCTTTTACTTGCTGTTGGGTGGCTACCAAAATTATGAACGATATTTAGGAGTAGGGTAGTAAGATTTTTAATATATGTGGGACCCAAAGATACGTATATTCAATTTATTTCAAACTGTGTATGTTGCTTTTGAAGCTTTAAAAGAGCTGTCAGAAGACATCTATTTTGAATGGTATATGACAACTACATAAATGTACTGCAGGTACTATCTGGTTATACATGACTCTGAAGGCTGCTTTACACTAATGCTGTTGAACAGCAGGTGGCATTACTGAGCTTTGCTACAGCAGACTGAAAGGTCTGTGCTTTGGAAGTAGCCTGCAGCCCTGGCTATAAAGTAAATAATCTTCTACACACACACACACACACACACACACACACACATATATATATATATATATATATATACATACATGCACATGTTTTGTATATTATATATTATATATTATATACATACATGCAGATATGTTTTATATATATATATATATATATATATATATATATATATATATATATATCTCAGGAGGCATGTAAGGATGCATGAAGGCTGCTAGCTACGTTTTACTTTTAATCTTAAAAAGTTGACTTATTTTAATTTTTTATAGAAAAATGGAATACAGAAGGAGCTCTTAATAGCAAAATTGTATGTGTGTGTGTGTGTGTGTGGGGGGGGGGGTTGTAGGAATTCTTAAAATGGGATAATGTAATTCTTTGGTAAGTTTGTTTATTAAACCAGCAAAATGATACATGTGCAAAAAAGCATCCTTTATTGCTTCATCTAATAAGCGACTCAGTTTCATAAGATCAGAGGTTCCATTGTTCCACTTCTGATAACTTGATTTTGAGATCTGCTTAAATTCTAGTTGCACGTGGTTTTAAGTCTCATTTCGGTGCCTGTTGAATAGCTTCCATACCACAAAACCACTATACTTATCTTGACACTGAATGAGCCCACAGACTACATTTTAAGGGCGTGTCACAGAGTTCATTCACTTGATTTGTTTTCAAAACATGTCTTGTACTTGGGAAAACATCCTGAATGCATTATTTATCTTAGGTCTGCTTCTAGTCAAGTTTGTTACTGTGTGTGCCATAAATGTAAGGTTTTTAGTTTTTTCGTTTGTATTGATATCATCAGGTAGTATAATAACATACTCTAAAGGTGAATTATATTGTCAGTCAACTTGCACAGATTTATGATGCTGCATTTTAGGTATCTGTGAATGTATCCATGCTTCGTGTGTCCAGGTTCTATAAATAAAAATGATGCAGTATGGCTGAATAACATGCAAACTGAAATGAGAAGACCTACCATAGGTACAAGGTTTAATTACGAACTAGGGCAAAGTGATTACCTTATATTATTAAGCTAAGATTTGTTTTCCAGAACAGAGCACTGATCTCCCCTAATTTTTGCAGACTTTACCAGTGACCAGTGGCTCGTTAAGGGACTTGGACAGAATCACATGATTAGGCAACAGAAGCTGAAGGAATCAAACCTTGTACGACTAGACCCTGAGAAACAGCATATTAATTCTATTAGCCAACTCCCAGACTGTAAGTGCACCACACTTGAGTGCTGTTTATGACAACAGTCATTAGACTAAAGACCTAGGTAGTAAACTGTGTCAAAAAGACAGAATATAATGTAACAAGCATTCTTTAGTGGCATACTAAAATAACACAATGTTATCTTTCAGTGGATCAAAACATTGAATTTACTCTTACTTTAGCATTAAGGTTCAAATACCAATATTACGTTTCTGGTGCCAGCTACAGTTGGTCTCTTGGGTCTTAATGACGTCGCTGTTACAACACTCTTTAATTAGGAAGTCCTACTCCCTTGTGCATGTACATTTTTACCTGCTATGTAACACATTTAACAAAAATTGTATTTGTTGAATGGAGTCATATTTAAGCAAAGATGGAAAGAGAAATTTGCCAGAGTTCATATAGAAGCCCCTTACTCTAAACTTCACAGACTGAATAGGACATCCAGTTATGCCAAGAGGAATTAAGTGTATTGTGCCAGTAAAGGTTTAGGAATAAAAATAGACTGTCATTGTCTTGTAATTAAACAGGAGTGGGATCAATCTATGGATAACCACAGAAATGAAGCAAAGGAATGGCATTTTACTAGGAAATGGAGTGAAAGAATAGGTTCTTCATGCAAAAATAGGACATGCAGGAGGGGAAGTCTATATATGTGTCAAGAAAAATGCTCTCTTAAATTGTTAGCTCCATTTGATTCATAGGTGAGAGATAATGGCAGTTACAGATGTTTGTATGTTTCTGGTAGAAGGCACAAAGTAAGAAATAAAAGACAAGCACAATTTTGTGGAAGTTAGTTACATTGTATTCTATATTACATAAATGAACTAATTTATGGCTGAGGCTTTGCTAAGTGTGGAAACAGTAATGTTACACAGTCATGTTCATAGGCAGTATTAATAATATCACAATAGACCAGTATTTGTAATAAAACAATTTTAATGCTAGTCAAAATGGTATAGCTCAACTGTCTAGAGTTCTGAAGAATGCTCAGATTTTTGCTCACACTACGTAATGACAAGACATTTGAGTTTCAAACTTCATACTGTTAGAAAATGCATGGTAACATTAAACCTTTTATCCTACTAACCTGCTACGTTTATATAAGCAATATTTAACATCTGACCCTATTTTTGGCCTTAGTCCCCATTATTTCTGTCTTTGTCCAGATTTTCTGTGCTAAGAGGTTGAGAAGTATGCAAAATTTAAGCACAGCAAGGATGATGTAAACAGCTTCTTCACGCATCATGAACACACTAGCAACAGGAAAGTCAGAGCAATGCATTATGGGATACAATACTTCTTTAAATGACAATGCGATATATATTCCTTCTTAAAGTAACAGTGTTATTATATCTATTCACAGTATATTCAAGAACAAAGCAGCTATACTTTTCTCATTACGACAACCACTCCACTTACAGAAAGAGAGAGAAAAAGCTCTCTCTCTCTCTCTGACCTTAAAGCAATATTAAGTACCCCCACTGATACACGTATGTAACTGTTTTGAATGCTATTAAGTGTTCAAATGCTGTAAACTTTTATACATGGTTTGCAGATAATTATACATGAAATAGCAAGAAGTGAAGTAGATGTTACTCAACAGAGAAACAGTCTATATGAGGAACAATTGAAAACTATCACTTATAGCAAAGAAGACAATGCATTTTTCAATACAATAATGCTATGCATTACTTCTTCGAATTGCAAAGCTATCATATACATCTTCACAATATATATGGGCACTTAGCAGCTATGCATTTGTTATAGTCTCACTGACAGTATATGAATAATTAAAATTTGTATTCTTTAAAACAGTAGCTTGAAAGTTTACTGATCTTTCAATATACAAACTTGACTGAGTATTCCATCAGTGTGGGTTATAGTTGATTACTAGGCGAATGCCTCAGGGAGGGGGCTTTTTAAGCCTAGCCGTACTTCTCAAGGTGAGACTCAAACCCTGTACCTTGCCTCTGTGAGGTAAACACTTTAACCATTATGCCAATCCTCATTGCAATGATCAGAAATAGAGTAGATGTAATCACTGTCACAAGGTGGGATACCCTGGTTAAGTATTGAGTTAAAAGTAAGAAGTTTGTCATGAAGAAGAGATAATATATAGAAAAATACCTGCTGTATTAATGGAAATGCATTCCTTAAGGTACAGAGTCATGGCTGATCCAGATTAAGTGAAATAATGGTGGTTAGGCTGACGTATTTCACCCACATTATGCCAAGTTTCTTTGATAAAAATCTAACTTTATAAAAAAAATGTAATTCACTTCATAAAGCAGCTTGAATAAGCAACACCCTAAAGACACGAAGGAACAGGAAAATCTAAGTTTCTATTTTTGTTCGTATCAAGAGTTAGATCCAGGTGATACAGTTCTAAATAGTAGCTCAGGTGTCTTTTGGAGGTGGCATATGGTTGAAAGGGCAGAGGTGAATAAGCTGAGTCATACATTCAGCGTGTGGTTAAAGCAAGGGTATTGAATAGACTAGAGTATAATTGAGTAAGACAGGAACAAGGGGGCTGGTTAAAAGCGTGTGGGATGAGATAGGATAAACTATATAGGAGGAGGAGAGATGTTTAATAAGGTTGGAATTATGAAGTGGAAAAACTTTCCAAAGTTTCTTTCTGAAAGGGTGTGCAAAATCACGGGGAACAAAAGAAGTCCAGTATTGGAAGGCATAAAGCCAGGTTTGCCCTGATGACTGGCTGGAGACACACATAAATAAGAAGAAGGGCTTGAGTGACAGTAGCTTGTTTATATATCTGCAATGGAGGGATGTACAGAAGAAGAAGGAGATTGTGCTACGTAAGTTACTTACGGAATAAATGGAGGGGGCAACAGGAGTAACACATTAGACAGCACTGCACACTGACTGCTGTTTGTAGACGAGGACCTTAATGCTCTGTTATAAACACAAGGGTACCAGACCAAAGCAGAAATGGCTAGGCCATGACCGATGTCAAATCCGCTGCTGTAAAAAGGGAGCATGCAGTTTTACATGTTAGGCTAAGTTATTCATTAACTGATTTATTTATTTATTATTTATTTATTTATTTATTTTTATTTTACATTTGTTGACCGGGATAGTCCGACTGGATACATGTCCATTTTCAGCGAAGGTCTGGGGAGAAAAGCTCCAGGTCAGCAAATTAGATTAAAAAATACAGTGTATAAATTAGTTAACATATCTAAGCAAGCAGTTAAGTTTAAGATAAAATATTTACAGAGGTTTCATATCTAGGCAAATTGTAGAAGTTCCAGGGTTAAAGAAACTTAGAGAGTAGGTCATCATTAAGTAATTCAAGTCAGCTAAGAATACTGTTATTAACTCATACAGTTAGTTACAGATACAATATTTACAGTGGTTGCATAGCTAAACACGTTAAAGTTAAACAAAGTAAAGGTCAGGATAGTGCCACAGGTAGGCTAAAATAAATATTTTAGTCTAATTGTCAAGGAGAGTTAGTCGGGTTTGCTACATTGACATAGCCAGTTTATTGTCAGATGTTGTTTAAGTCTAGTCTTGAATTGACTCAGGGAATTGAGCAAAGTGATTTCAATTGGGAGAGAGTTCCAGGATCTGCCTACAGTGTTTGTGAAGAGAGAGTCACTGGCAGAGTTATTAGTTTTGATAGCCTGGACTAGTGATTTATTAGAGGAATGAAGAGGCCGGGGATTGTGATAGGGGGTGATACTATTTTTAAGAGCAGTAGAATTATCTGGATTGTAAAGGATCTTACGGGCAGTAATCATGAGGTTGTACTGGATCACGCTGGGTAATTCTAGCCACCCAGTCTGGTTTAGGTTAATACAATGATGAGTCCTATATGGCAGGCCAGTGGCAAATCTGGCGATATGGTTATAGCAGATAGAGAGCTTGTTAAGGACAGATTTGTTTAGATTGGAAAGAATCGGGGATGCATACAGAAGAGTTGAAAGTAGGTGAGAATGAGCTATGGCAAATCTAGCAGGAGGCGTTAAGAAGGCTTTTATCCTGTAAAGTGAGCCTAGTTTTTATTGATGGTCTTTATGGATTGATTAACATGTAGGTCGAATTTAAGATTATTATCGATTAAAACACCTAACAGTTTTGTAGAGGAGTCTGGGGAGATTATTGTACCAATATTAGATTTAATGGTAAAAGTGAATGCAGTAGACCTGTGTGTTGGTGAAAAAAACAACAGTTAGATTTTTTTGGGATTCAGGATCAGACGGCGACCAAAAAGCCAATTTTCAATTATGTTAAAGGTGGTTTGTGTAGCTGACCACAATTAGTTTGGAGATGTGTCCGCGCATATCAGGGTGGAGTCGTCAACGTATTGGACACAGCTGACTGTAGGGATAGCAGAATACAGGTTGTTAATAAAGCTGGAGAATAGAAGGGGCCCTAGTATGGATCCCTGGGGTATACCTAGTGTGTTGGGTAGGAGTTTAGAAAGTTAGTTTTGCTAAAGGACAGCCTGCTGTCTATCATTCAGATAAGATTGGAACCATTGGATGGCTGTAGTATCTAAGCAGAAAGTTTTCAGGGTGTGGATTAGCAATTGGTGATCCACCATATCAAATGCCTTGGAGAGATCCAGAAGAGGGCTAAGGATATGCTATTGTTATTGTGGTTATGGTTTATGGTATTGGAGAAGGCTAGAAGTGCTGAAGTAGTGCTGGGGTGAGGTCGGAAGCCGTGCTGGGAGTCTGCCATGAAGTTATTCTGAGTTAGGTGATGCATCAGTTGTCTATGGATACATTTTTCCATAATTTTTGCAAGTGGGGATAGTATTGCTATTGGCCTATAATTGGATGACTCAGAAGAGCTACCACCTTTGTGAAGTGGGATTACATAGGATATTTTCCAAATAGAAGGGATTCTGGCTTCTGCTATTGTTCGACTGATTAGTATCAAGATGGGGTAAGCAATGGCATCGGCTGCATTTTGTAGATACTCGGCAGGGAGTTGATTAGCAGAGAGTGTAGCTGGTTTTAGTTTTTTAATCAAGATACGGATGACTGAGGTGGCAACTGGCTGGAATCTAAATGTAGGTTGGTTTCTGGGGGTGTTGATTTCATGACAGGGGCGCTGGGAGGTAGTTGGCTCGCTAGGGCTTGAATGGTTTCAGTAAAGAAATTGTTAAAACTGTCAGGGACTTCCTCAGAAGGTTTATCAATGGAGGCTGCAGGGACTGGGGTGGAAGTTTGTCTAGGATGTAATCGTTTATTTAAACCTGCCCAGAACTTCTGAGGCTTGTTTTGATTTCTTTCCTGTAGATTATGGTAGTAGATTTTTTTGCCTTGTAGAATGTTTTCTTTAGTGTTGTTCCTTATTTGCCTATATTGAATGTGATTTTGGGGGTCTTTAGTAGTTTGCCATAATGCCCATGCCTTATTTCTGAGGGTGATTTTTAGTTTAGACTCTTTGGAAAGCCATGATGCAGTTTTTGCCTTAGTTCTTTTTGAGTGAATGGGTGCATGAGAATCTAGGATTTCTAGGAATTTGTTGTTAAAGTATGCAACTGCTTCATCTAAGGGGAGGTGTCTTAAAATTGACCATTTACATGAGTTTAGCTCTTGCTGGAATTTGGAGGGGTTAAAGTATTTTTTGTTTCTTACCATTCTAAGTAAGGGTTGTTGAAAAGGATGGCTTTGATCATGATTGCATCCTAAGGCATTTAAATGTCATACCAGTAACAGGTAGTGGGCAGTTGGTGGAAGGGGGCAGATGGTGAAACCATTTATAGTATCTAACATCCTATAATGGTGTGGTATGTTTTGTTTGACCTGAAAAAGTATTTGTTTTCATAGTAAAGTAAATGGAAGTCACATAGAGTAGAGAGTTTAGACTGGCTTCAGTGTGAGTTGTCATTACTTCCATCTGTGATTCCCTGACTATTAACTCAGCTGAAGTTGTGGCGTCTTTACAGAGTACTTGTTAGAATTTCTGTGTAGCCATTGATAGCAGTGAGGGGGTAGTTTCACCTCACTGATATTCTGTCCTGCCTTATATAAGTGGTACATTTTGGGTTATTTCTGCATAATATCTGAGCTTTTGCCAGCTAAGATCTACCTGAAATCAACTGGACATATAAGTAAATTTAAGTACACTTTTATCTGCTCTTTTTCATATAGTACTGCATTTAATTTATTTATTTGTGTTTCTCACTGAATATTAACTCAACTGAATTTGTGGCTGCGTCTCTACAGTTAATTCTCCACCCACCCTCCCTGTTTTTGTTTTGGTGTTAATGTTGGTGGCTTTGAAATTGCCCGCCCCTCTTATAAACTTGTATTTGGATACTCCTTCTGGGCCCATCTCATTTGCTCACTCAACATAGTGCAGTGAGATCATATTCTGATTTCAGGCACTCCTACTGTGTAGAAAGAGAGCATTTGGGAAGGACAACCCCTTTAGCCGCTTAATCCTGCTCTGTTCTCTCCCTCAAAAAAAAAAAAAAAATATATATATATATATATATACTTTATTCAGCTGCTCTTACTGTAACTGTCTTAGTTGCTGTTCTGCAGGCTATCTGTTCAGTCGCTCTTAATCTGCACTTATTACTGCTCATTAGTAGCCTTCTAATTTACTGCCTTCTGCACTTGTTTTTAGTCATTTGTTAATTTAATTGCATTTATTTAAACTGTATTTGCCGTAATATTGCTACACACTCAAGTGTGCTAGCCTGCACTGCAATCTGAATTGTATTTACTGCTGTTTTAGCTGCTTTTCTGTAAAAAAAAAAATTCTAAGCTTGTTTTCTGCCTTTCCTGTAACTAGTCTAGTCCAGCTGCAGACTTGCTGTATCCAGGACTGTTGGTAAGCTTCTGAGCCCCCCCCAAGCCTTTCTGTGTTGGAGGGAAGCCTTCTAGCTTATCAGTGGGAGTGGCAAGCACTAGGTAGCCTATCTACCACAAGAGGAGTGGTTCCTGGCCCAGAAATTGTACCTTATTGGCCGTTTGAGTAGTTTTTTCCATCTCTTTCAACTTTCTGGTTTAAAAGCCACATTTACGCTTGTTTCCTGCCTTTCCAGTAACTAGTCTAGTTCAGATACAGACTTGCTGAATCCAGGACTGTTGGTAAGTGTCTGAGTCCCCCGAGCCTTTCTGTGTTGCAGGGAAGCCTTCTAGCTTATCAGTGGGAGTGGTAAGCACTAGGTAGCCTATCCTCCATGGGAAGAGTGAGTTTTGGCCCAGAAATTGTAGTTTATTGGCCGTTTGGGCAGTTTTCTATCTCTTTCAACTTGCTGGCTTAAAAGCCTGCATTTGCACTTGTTCCCTGCCTTTCCTGTAACTAGTCAAGTCCAGGTGCAGATTTGCTGTATCCAGGACTCTTTGTAAGCTTCTGAGCCCCCCAAGGCTTTCTGTGTTGGAGGGAAGCCTTCTAGCTTATCAGTGGGAGTGGTAAGCATTAGGTAGCCTATCTACCACAAGATGAGTGGTTCCTGGCCTAGAAATTGTAGCTATTGGCCGTTTGGGCAGTTTTTTTCCATCTCTTTCAACGTTCTGTTTTAAAAGCTGCATTTGCGCTTGTTTCCCACCTTTTCTGTAACTAGACTAGTCCAGATACAGAGTTGCTGTATCCAGGATGTTGCTAAGCTTCTGAGCCTTGCAAACCTTTCTGTGTTGGAGGAAAGCCTTCTAGCTTATCAGTGGGAGTGGTAAGCACTAGGTAGCCTGTCTACCACAAGAGGAGTGGTTCTTGGCCCAGAAATTGTAGTTTATTGACCATTTGGACAGTTTGTCCATCTCTTTCAACTTTCTGGTTTAAAAGACCACATCTGCACTTGTTTCCCATCTTTCCTGTAACTAACCTACTGGGAAGCACTAGAAAGCCTTAAACTGATACAAGCCTTCTAGCTTAGGAGAGAGACTTTGGAGTGATTAGTATCAGTGTTCTGTACTTTCTTGCTGTACTTAACTGTTTTCCGCCTAACCGTCAATTTTCCAGCATTTATTGTGATTTAAAAGCTTGTTTTTTTCACATATTGTACTTATTTGACTGCCTGCACTTTTAAAAAGTTGTTTTTGTTTAAATAATTTGTTTAACTGTTGTAGGCTACACACTAAAGTGTGATAGCCTTTAATGATTGTTTGTAGTTGTTTAAAGCTGTTTTAAATGTATTTTTACTGTTTTTGCCTTATCTTTTCAAAAAAAAAAAAAAAAAAAAAAAACAGAAAAAATTCCTTGTTTCCCACCTTTCTAAGCTAGTATAGTCTAGTTTTCAGGCTAGTGCTGAATTCAGGGCTGTGTTACAAGTTTCTGACTTGCCCATACCTTACTTCGATAGAAGAAAGTTTCTCTGTTCACCTGTGAGAGAGGGGAGCTTTGAGCAGCCTATCTGTCCCTGGAGGAGTAGTTTCAGCCCAGAAGATAGTAGTTTATTGGCCATTTTGGGCTAATTTCTATCTCTTTCATTTCCCTGCTATAAAAACCGTGTTTGCACGGTTTTGCATGCTGGACAGAGCCGGTTAGCTAGGGTTAAATTATTCCCGGTTCCACTAAGTCTCCTCTTCAGTTTTTTCCTTGAAACTAGTCTAACTCTCAGCCTAACACTCAAAAAGCATCCTACAGCCCAGCACTTGCTCAGACCTAATAGCAAGCACTAATATACCCTGACACTTGATTGAACAGCAGGGCAAGGCTCTTATTCACCCCTCACCAACCAAGCGACTAAGCAGCTCACCCTACTATTCAAGCATGACCAAAGGGCAATTTCAGGTGTACTCTCCAGTCCAGCTGGTGAATCTGGGTATCCTGAGGCAATGTTACAACTGCCTCATGTACACAGACAACCCTCTCCTCCTACCACAAAACACTAACATATGCGAGAGATGCAATTATACAGCCAAACTAGAGGCTAAGCTGTCTCCACCCAAGACTGGAACAGACAGTCATGAGGAGAAGGTAAACACTTGCACCACACCTCCAGCCACACATAGACCTACTAAAACAGCACTGGCAAAAAATACACATAAATACACAAAATCATACTCAGAGGCTCTAAATAAAAACCTGCAAGAGCATAGGAGACCTCCAAAGCAGACATCTAAACAACCTGCACTTCCCGTCACAAACAAGACAACACATAAAACACAAAATCAGTGTGCCGCACAATCACAGCCTTTAAGGCAAAATAACATACCTAACACACTAGTAATAGGTGACTCTATAGTCAGGCACAATGACATCCCACTCACTGGGCTGAACAAGCAGAAGGTTACTGTTAGCTGCCTGTTGGGAGCCAGAATCTGCCACATAACACAAGCACTCAGGTCACTCCAGAACAAGTACAAATATGACTGTGTCATTGTTCATGTTGGTCTGAATGACCTGAGACGTACCTCCCTGGACTACATGAAAAGAGACATGGAAGAGCTCTCTGATCATGTAACCCAGGCTGGTATGACCCTGACCCTGAGTAGCATCCTGCCCTCACCAAGAACGATAGCTCAGTATAAAGAAAAAATGATCAATTTCAACAACTGGCTAAGCTTCTGGTGTCATTCAAAGGGGATCCAGTGTCTGTCAGCCTGGGATGACATGCTTGACAAGCCATGTTGCTTTGCAAGAGATGCTTGCACCTGTCACCCCTAGGCTTTTGAATACTGGCCAAGGCTTTTGCTGCCTCCATAGTGCCTTTTTTAGGAAAGACTCAAAAGTCAAACCCACTTCTGTAAACAGCACAATTAAAAAAAAAACTGAGGGTTATGCGACTCAGTGCCATGAGTTTAAATCTCAAAATGCATGCGCTCGAAGCACTCCTCAGTATGGAGAACGCCGACATCTGTGCAGTAACTGAAACCTGGTTCAAGACTCCAGAGAGCACCACAGCACTACAGGGCTGCAACTCATACCACATGTTTCGGCCACAGAACACAGGCCGAAACACAAAAGGAGGGGGTGTATCCATATTCATCATGGATACCTACACCTCCAGGTTAGTGGTGCAGCATGATACCTCTGAGATCATCCATGTGCAACTAACATTGGGCAAATCTGCAATGCAAATTGTGGCCTGCTACAGATCACCCTCTATGACCCAGGACAACCACTCCACCTTTCTGGAGACACTTGAAAACATGAAGGTCCTACAGAACACCCTGATAGGTGATTTCAATTACCCTACCATTAACTGGGAAAACTACTTGAGTACAAACTCCCAGGCCCAGCACTTCCTGGAATTCATCAACTCAAACACCCTGGATCAGCTGGTAAACTCCTCTACAAGAGGTGAAAACATATTGGACCTGGTCATCACCAACATGGGTGACAGGTGTGTTCCACACTGAAGGTCAACCCGTCACTGATTAGATCAGACCATAAACTAATCGGTCTGAATGTCCACACCCCACCACCATCCCCAACTAAGGAAACCACAGTAAAAAACATTTCTAAAGCAAACTTCACCTTACTTAAAGAGAGGCAGTAAGTTTCACAGCCCCCACACTAAAGGGTAACACTACCCAAGATGCAGAAACCTTTACAAATGCACTCAGTGAGCACCTACAAGGATGCATGGATCGTGCTATCCCTAGAAAAATCAAGGCTTACTTCTCTAAGAGAAGGAAACCAGTCTGGTGGACCCCTGCCATAAACAGGCTATACAATAGAAGGAGGAAACTAGTTCAGAAAAAAATCAAATCCCAAGAAGGAAAGACATCCCTGATCAGTACAGTAACAGTATAAGTAAGGTCCCTCATAAAAATCATCAAAGGATAACTTCAAAAGAAAAATAGCTAAGGATTCAAAAGATAACCACAAAGCCTTCTTTAGCTATGTTAAGAATCTAAGTGGCAACTCGCACACATGCACTGAACTAGTGCAAAATAGCACAAAATATACTGAACCTACTCAATTTGCCAACATCCTGGCAGATAGATTCAGTGCAAACTTCACCCCCCCACCCCCAAAAGGATTCACAATACCAGAAAAGTGTAGTGTCCCGGAAATCACAGACGCACAGGTGAAAAGAGCCCTTTCAAAAGCCAAAAACACAGCTTCAATGGGGCCAGATGGTGTCCCAGGCTGTGTCTTGCATGAACTACAGAACAAACTAACACCCAACCTAAACCTGCTGTTCAACCTCAGCCTCTCCACAGGCTACGTGTCCATAGAATGGTGGACAGCAATGGTTATTCCACTCCACAAAGGAGGGGCCACAACTGACCCTGGTAACTATCGCTCCATAAGCCTGACTAGCCTGGTTTGCAAGGCTATGGATTGCATCATCATGGAACTCATTAACAAAGACATTGGGAACCTCCAAACACTTGACCCGACCCAGTTCAGCTTTGTTAAGGGCAGATCATGCCTACTAAACCTGGCTGACTTCTTCGAGACAGTCACCAAGGCCATAGACGAGGAAAAGGTGGTTCACACAGCCTACCTTGACCTCGCCAAGGCTTTTGACACCATTCCCCACTCGGGTATTACAGAAAAACTCACCAGCCTGAACATAAACCCCTATGTCACGAGATTGGTTGCCAACTGGCTTACAGACAGAACTCACACAGTAAGAATAGCGGACTCCAGGTCTGACTCTAAACGAGTCACAAGTGGTGTCCTGCAAGGCTCGCTCCTGGGATCTTATACTGTTCGGCATATACTTCACAGAAGTACAGGCAAACACAGAAGGAATATAGCTAACCAAGTTCACCAATGACTGCAAACTGGGAGCCATAACTGACTCTCTGGCTGACACAGACATCCTCCAAAAGGGCCTTATTGAGACAGACACCTGGTGTCAAAGTCATGGCCTCAAGCTAAATGCCAAAAAATGTATAGTCATCCAGTTTGGGAAAAACAAAACACCCATGAATTACTACATAGGTGGCAGCCCCCTTAATACAGAAGAGGTAATAAGAAATCTGGGGACCCAGGTAGATAGTAATCTCTCCTTTGACAATCATATTGCTAAAGTAGTTAGGAAAACCTTCTATGTGGCCCATCTAATTACTAAAGGGTTCACATCTAGAAATAAAGAGGTTATAATGCCCCTCTACTCGTCACTCATCAGACCCATCATAGAGTACAATGCCCCATTTGGGATGTATCTTACAAGACACTTCCAACAGCTGGAAAGACCACAAAAGTACCTCACCAAGAGGATTACTGGCCTCAAACATATGTCCTATGCAGCCTGACTGAAAGAACTCTGGCTGTACTTAGTGACATATCACTTCCTCAGAGGTGATCTCTGCCTGACTTACAAAGTCATGTCCAACTCAGAATTGATGGAGATGCTCCACCTAAAGAAATCCAAGTCACTGCGAGCCACGTACTCTAGTGAGCTAAACCTCGTCACAACAATAAATAGAACATGTTGGAGGGATAGATTCCTGTCACAGAGACTCCCCATGCTTTGGAACAAAATTCCAAACTAAATTAGGCAGAACCTCTCACTAACACTCTTAAAGAGAAACCTGGACGAGTGAATGGCTAACAGAAAATACATCCCTAGGATCACTTCATTGACTCTGCTTGACAGAGGATGAGTTAATTAATTAATGGGGGGCGAAAGCCGACACACTCTGGCTAGGCTTATAAATATCCTTGGGCAGATAGCCTAGTACCTACTTATGAACCTATGAACCTAAGTGAACAAAAACACAGTGATAGACCCGCAACTCAAGTACACATGTGCTCATACGGTTCCCCTTGAAAACATTGAAATTCCAAAACATTGAAATTTATATGGTCGAGACCATATCATCAAGTCTTTAGAACATCAATGTTGTCAAAGGGAAGAAAAAGGTAAGTAAAAAAGGGAAAAAGCTAGTGTTTCTGCAGGGCAGCGAGGTGCCCTGCACACTGTGTCTGTGAATGTGCCATCTTTGTGATGGCACTGCAGACAGGGTATGGGAAATCTCCCGTTTAGCGCTTCTGCATATAGTGCTAAAACGGAGATTTCCCTTTACCCCACTGTAGTGCGATCTCGGAGTTGGTATATTAAAGTAGGGTGTGTGTGTGGGGGTGCAGCCCCCCACATGGGGGTGGAGGGGGGGCTTGCCCCCTGCATACACTTGTTTTAAATATATTTTTTTTTGGTTTCACTTGAAAGCTTCGATGTTCCGAAATATCGATGATATGGTCTCTACCATATCACATTCAATGTTTTGGAATTTCGATGTTTTCAAGTGGAACCGCTCATACTACTGTAAAGTTTGTGAGTATGCACAACAAAAATAAAAACAACAAAGAAGCATAATTTAGCAGAATGGTAGGTTCCCCTAGACCCCCAAACCTTCCACAGCCCTTCACTTTGTTTTTCTCACTCCATACTAGAAGCATATTGAGGAAAGGGTCATCAGAAACAGACTGTGAAAAGCTGTCTTACTCATTCTTCCCAAGAAGGCTCTTACCTCAAACATCTTGCTGCAAACTGCAGCAGTGCAACGTATACAAATCATTCATACGCAAAGTGCAAAATAACATATAAGCAGTTACACCTTTATGCTGTTAAGCTCAGGCAGCTATGATATGAGCAAACTAATAATCTAATATTCAGCAACTGCATGTAAGGTATTTAGGTACCAAACTGAAAACTGACACACTTAAACACCACATGGATGCAGCAACCTGGAACTTCATCTGATGAAGTTCTCATGAATAAAAATAAAGGAACAACAGTGCTAAATTGGACCTAGTTCGGTGTGGATATTTGTTGACAGTTCCAGGTTGCTGCATCCATTTGGTGTTTAAGTATTTAGGTTATGTGTTCACTTGCTAAGAATACATATCAAAGCAAAGAAGGCATCAGATGTAGAACATGATGCAGGTGATATTATTAAAAAAAAGAAAAAGAAGAAGAGAAAGGGACCAAGAATGCACTACTGAGGCATGGCAACAGAAAGAACATAAACAACAGTGTGAGCTGGTCCAGAAAGAATGAACTGGCTACAAACAAAAACAGGTTTTGAAGCAAATGATGGTGGGTAGATAAACTAATCGTCTGAAATGTTTGAAAACTAATAGGGACCGTAATAGACTGGTGAGGTTAGCAAAATGAATAATTTGGTGAAGTTAGCAAAGCATCATTCGCCACATGACCTTAGCTCATGGAGCTTTTTGTGTCACAGGTGACATTGAGTAATACCATGATGGTGCTGTGGCTTTCAGCAAACACATGCCAGGACAGGTCAAGGTGGGGTCATACTAATTGTTTTGTCTGGAGAATCCACTAAAAGATTTGTTGTTAGGCTCAAAGGAAGGTAAGAGAACAGTATCATTTTAGGGTTCTACGTGCATATATTTAAAGGTTAGAGCAGTTTTGACCATATCCATGTGTTCTGTATGTTCCACTTCAGAACGCGAGACGTGTAAAAAAATAAGTGGAGAAAGAAGATTTCTTTATGTTTTTTTCTTGTTTTTTACCAGATGAGGCTAAGTAGATAATAAATTGTCTCACAGATACACGGTCTTAAGATTAGTCCTACTTCAAGCCTGCATGGGTTTTCTAGAGATAATCTGGTGTCCTTCCATCTCCCCAAAACATGCTTATTGAATACTATAAACTACCCACATAATGGTCCTCACACTCGTGTCCAAGGTCAGGGCTGAAAACTGACAGAAGTGCAACAGTTCACTTCGTGGTTAAAATAAATAATAATAAAATTAGTTGCTTCTACCACTAACCCAGAAGAAGAAGAAGATGAAGAAGAGAAGTCAATATGGGGCATTGAGGACTGGAAGAGGAATTAGAAGACGAGAAATATTAAAGGGGAGGAAAATGAGATAAGGAATTCCTGAAGGATTAGAAAATATGGAAAATGAAGGAAGAGGTGTGGGAGAAAGAGAGAGCACAAACAGAAAGTGAAACGCTAGAGTAGAGCTAATAGACTATATCTGCCACAATTGAAATATTGTTAGAATGTTCAGTGCAGATTGTTTGTATTGGATAAGAGCAGTCTCATGGAGGTGAAGTTATCTATATTAAACATTTGATTTATTAATTAACCAGGCAAAATGTCAGGGCACTGGGGATGTGTTGATAATGCATGAAAGCTGCTGGGCTTGTGTGTCATGAACATATTTATTAACCTTACAAAGACAGATATTGTGAGGTGAGAAGATAGGAAGTAAGGGGATCCCTGGCATATTGGAATGAATAAATGGAATTTAGTGGTGAAGGTTCAGTGAAGAATAAGTATATTAAGAAGACAGGAGTGCTAAAATATTTAAATTTCTGAAAGTGATGATTTTGGCAGAGATCTTGGGGATGGACCATTGGATTACATATAGAAATAGTAACTGCTTCCCATCCTGAAGGAATAAATAACAGTGACATAAGTGAATAAAGAATTGTCAATAAGTTAAAAAACAAACAAACTTTGTTTTCTCTAATATCTGACCTCTGCTCCATTGGAGTAGAGGGATAAACCCGTAACTATCACAGTATCATAGTAGAATACTAGACTATTAACCCAAAGGGGTATTTTTAAGCCTCACCATGCGTCCACCAAAAATTTGATAGGTATTGGTTCCTAAAGGTTTTGTGTGGGTGTCTATGCTTGGGAATGGGTGGCCAAGCATTTACAAGCTGTCCCTATCTAGTAGAAACATAGCTACAAGATCAGGGCTATATTTACTGTTTCCTACCTACTAATCCAAGTTTTGCTTGAATAAGTGCAGGAATAAATTCTGCTTCACACGGATAGGAAGCCAGTTCCAAAGAAGGAGGGCCTATTGACACACATATATCTTTATTATGATTTAGGTAACCCAAAGTGAAGTAACAGCTCCACCACCTATTGAAGGGGGAGGGGAAAAGTCAATCAGCATCAGTAGCTTGTCTATTTGTGGGGCAGGGTATGTGGAGACATGTGGTCTGGGCACGTGCTCCCATGGTACAGTCCCTGGACAGTCTTGAGGGGTTTTGCCACTTGTAGAGATGAATAATATGTCCTATCTGATATCTGTTATATGCTGAATCCTGGAGCTTGCTACCTGGTATGCTTTGTGGAATTTCTGCCCAGTGCTCTGAATGTCAAAGTGAATAAATTCAATGAAGTATGGGTAAATGGTGGGAATAACTATGACTCTCTTAAGGTGGCCAAATGCCTCATTATCTAATTAGTGATGTGCATGAATGGATGAACGAGATTCCCACTGACCCTACCTACTATCTAGCGAAACCACATCCAAGGGAATGGGCTTGGCAGAATCAGAGGGGAAAGAAGACCCTGTTGAGATTGACTCTAGTCTGGCACTGTGAAGAGACATGAGGTGTAGAATAAGTAGGAGACCTTGGCTGCCAGGAAAATACCATTACTCATCATTTTTTTCACTTACCCGATGAGGCGGGGGGGTTGAGCCCCACCGGGGCTCTCGCTTCTGACTCCAAGCGCCCGGGCATCTAGGCGCAACCTGCTCTGGGGACAGTGTCAAGTGGGGAGTTTGACTGGGGTGGTACACCTGTCAAAGAGTAATGCAGGTGTCCTAAGGCAAGCTCAGGGAGGATAGAAACCTCATGTGGAGCAGAAGGGCAAAAACTCGCTTGATCTTGATTTTCAGTTTGAATGCAGACTGTGAAAGCGGGGCCTCACGATCCTTCTGGTCTTTTGGGTTTTAAGCAGGAGGTGTCAGAAAAGTTACCACAGGGATAATAAAGCCTTATGGCTGCCTAAATGACACCCCCCAGGTCAGGTCTCACACCCATTGAGGGGAGAATGAACAGTTGATCATGGGGGTAATGGTTGGCAGGCACAGAGCAGAAAAGAAGGCACAAAAAAGAAAGAAAAAAATATCAATCCCCCTCCCTAAAAAAAAAAAAAAGAACAAAACAAAAAAACAAAACAAAAAAAAACAAACAAAATCTCAGCCTCTTCCACAAAACAAAATGATGGCTTTTTGGTTTTATTATTTTTTAAATGTCTTGACCATGGTAACATACCGATTGATTAAGAACATTTTTGAGATATAGCTCATATGTAAGACATAAGAGTTATACAAGTGTAAAAATATTTCTACACAAAGAAGTATAAGTATGTATAGTGAAACCTTTTCCCCAACAGTTAAACATCAAGGCCCTGTCTCCTGGCCCCGTGTCAATACCCGCAGGTCCTACCTTAGTGGGTCCCCATTCATTCCTTCATGAGGAGGATCTCCTGTCTGGGAAAAGTCCTACTCTGATGTGGCCTCCAATTCCTTGTGCAGCCAATGCAGGGCAACATTCCCCTCCAGGTCATGCAGATGAGATGAGCTTGGCAGATGAGCCATCATCCATCTGATGGACTTTTGTGCTGGGGTAACTCCTGATTGATGCTGACATCATCCTTGATGTAGGCTGGGATAGATTATGGGAGGAGCATGCTGAGCATAAGTCCCACCCCGGGATGCTGACATCATCCTTGATGTAGGCTGGGATAGATTATGAGAGGAGCATGCTGAGCATAAGTTCCACCCCTGGATGCTGCGTTCTTCCATCCCTGAAGTATAAGCATGCTTGTTCACTTAGACCCCCTGGGTTCCTTCCTTCTCCCAGTATAAGCATGCTTGTTTATTCTGGCCCCCTGCATTCTTCCCTCCCCCCAGTATAAGCATGCTTGTTCACTCAGGTCCCCTGGGCTCCTCCCTCCGCCCAGTATAAGCATGCTTGTTCACTCATGCAACCTGGGTTCCTTCCTCCCCCAGTATAACATGCTTGTTCACTCAGGTCCCCTAGGTTACAGCCAGGGCTTTATATATAGTTATACCTTCACTGCAGACTATATATCAGGTGTATATAAGAAACAAGAGTAAAAGTGGTTTTACAACAATAAGTCAGTGAGTGTGTGTGTGTGTGTGTGTGTGTGTGTGTGTGTGTGTGTGTGTGTGGAATGACAGAGCATGTCAGTGTGTGTGTGTGTGTGTGTATATATATATATATATATATATATATATATATATATATATATATTTGTATGTTTGTATGTATACGTATGCATAATACATATAAAGTATCTTTCTCTCATAAATATGTATATATATATATATATATATATATATATATATATATATATATAAAACATCATATTTATGCATATAAAATACATACACATGTATGTTTACTGGAGTAGTGCACTAATCAAGCTTGCATATAAAATACATACACGTATGTTTACTGGAGTCGTGCACTAATCAGTCTTGCATATAAAATACATACACATGTATGTTTACTGGAGTCGTGCACTAATCAATCTTGCATATACAATACATACACATGTATGTTTACTGGAGTCGTGCACTAATCGATCTTGCATATAAAATACATACACATGTATGTTTACTGGGTAGTGCACTAATCAATCTTGCATATAAAATACATACACACGTATGTTTACTGGAGTAGTGCACTAATCAGTCTTTGCATATAAAATGCATACACGTATGTTTACTGGAGTCATGCACTAATCAATCTTGCATATAAAATATATGCACATGCATGTTTACTGGAGTTGTGCACTAATCAATCTTTGCATATAAAATACATACACATATATATGTTTACTGGAGTCGTGCACTAATCAATCTTGCATATACAATACATACACATGTATGTTTACTGGAGTAGTGCACTGACCTGTACTGATCAATGTCAGGCTCAGTCCAGGTGAAATGTGAAACATTTCACAAACAAAACATACAGAAATGTAAGCAATATCAGAATAGTTCAAACTAATTAGACAATGTGTACATACATCCCAGTGAATAAGCACAGTGCAATGTATAATCAAGCAGAGTATAATGTACAATATATGCATTACTTTCTAAAGTGCAAATCCAAAAACAAACGAAACAGAGTCCAAACTGGTCTTAATCTTTTATTATAAAATGTAAGTGCTTTCAGGTTAAAAAACCCTTCACAGCAGCCAACTGTATGATCCATCTTAACTCTGCATACTCGTATCATTGACAATGCCCCCATCTGTACAACATACAGAACTATAAAAACAAAAGTATGATCTGGAAAGCTAGAAACATGCTGGTACAATGCATTATGTTTATCCTTCTGTCTAACAGATGACAAATGATGCAATATTCTTGTTTTTAGCTTAGAATTAGTTTTTCCAACATAAACTCTCGGACATAACTTGCAGCATGCCAAGTAAACCACATTTTCTGTATGGCAATTGGCATAAAACTCAAATGTGTATTTTTTGTTTGTAACAGGATGTATAAAATAATTTAAACCATTCACATTTGAACATGCTTTGCAATGCCTACAGGTAAAAGTCCCTGTTCTCATGGTTGTCATGGATCCTAATAGCAACACCTCTACTATGGCTTGGACTGATGACATCACACAGGGAGTATTAGTATGGGAGCAAGACCGAAAACCTCGCTTCCTTCTTCTTCTTTTTTGCAGCAAGGAGCAGCTCTATGACTTTTCCAATTTTACCAGCACCAATAAGGAAGAAAACAGAAAACAGGCAAAGTCGTTCTGTACAAAGGGATGTGAAATGGCGGAGAGTCATGAAATGACTGATTTTAATGACTGTAATGTATTTACTATATCTAGTGTTCAACTGACTAAAGAACAAATTAATGTTTTAGGTAAAGGATTATCGTTCGTACCCAGTAGGGTGTCAGTATTAAGTGAAGTTATACTAGATCTACATATGCTTGGGCAGAATGTTATTCTGAAAAGCATGTTTAGTGGAAATAGCCATTATACTAATGTTATGAAACATCCGAGAACGTTTGTACTAGTTATGCACCCCACAGTTCATACTTTTATAAAAACTTGTGAAGATGAAATAAGACTTTATCTTGACAATGCAACATGCAGGTTTAATAACAACTTATTTGGAAAGGCAAGCACTGCTAGATCTAACGAATGATGATAGACTGGTTACCAAACCAGCTGATAAGAGTGGGGCCGTTGCAGTTATGGATACTACAGCATACATACAATCTTTGGATTGCCTAATTAATGATATCAGTACTTATGGAAATGTTTCACCTTTGATGGTTAAGCGATATATAAGTAATGTTGGTAAGAAGCTAAGGGCTTTAAGAATAAATGGAGTGTTAGATGATGACTTGTATGTATTTTTAAGCATTGAACATCCAGTAAGTCCTATTTTTAAAGTACTACCAAAAATGCATAAAAATATCCTACCCCCACCGATGAGACCAATAGTTTCAGGGAGGGGATGGGTTACTGAACATTTATCTATGTGGGTAGAAGCAAAATTGAAAAATCTGCTTGCTTATTTTCTTAGGGTTTTGAAAGACACTACAATTCTTATCAAAATTGTATGATGCTTGCCAAACTTTAGATTTGAAGAATGTGTTGATGGAAACCATGGATGCTAACAGTCTGTTCACGGTCATCACAAATGAATTTGGGTTGAAGGCAGTGAAAGAGGTACTGCATACAGTTAATATATATGATGAGAATACCAAAACTTTAATCCTAGAAGCACTAGCATTGGTGTTAGAAAATAACATCTTTCTTTGTAATGGAACACATTATAGGCAGGTACAGGGTGTTGCCATGGGCACACCCTGTGCCAGCTCATATGTTAATTTCGTGTTAGCCTTCTGGGAAGATAAAAATATTTTTAAATGTGAACATCTATGGAAGACTTCAACAATTTTTTATGCAAGATTTATTGATGATTTTTTTGTTGTGGGCACAGGGCAGTGATGTACTGTTAAACTTTGTTGATTACCTGGAGAAAACTACAGATTTTCTTAGGTTCTCAGTAGAGCATATAGCAATGAGACCATTGCCTTCTTAGATGTCACATTAAATAAAAATGTAACTGGTAAGATAAATACCACCCTGCATAGGAAACTATGCTGGAGAAATCATTATTTGAATGAATGTAGTATGCATCCTAGGCATACTTTTCATAATATTATGCAAGGGCAAGGGTACAGAGTTTCTTGCTGTGCACAGACAATAATGAGTTTCACAAATAAATTGATGTGTTAAATGAACATCTTAAGGAAAATGGGTATTCAAAGGAAAATTTAGTAAAAACTAAGAACAGTATAATATCTAACAGGGAAGCCAGAGCTAGACCATGGTTTTCTGATAAAGAACAGCAGGAAGACAAGTTGAAGCCATTTAATAAGTATGACACAAACCCAAGGTAATGCTACGTTAAAGTAACAATGTGTATGGGATATGTTATATTATTAAGCAAAACTGGAAGATACTAAGAAGTGACAATCACTTGAAGGATATTTTAGATGAAAAATCCAGATTTACCTTCAAGCGAAATAGTAATATAAAAGACATGTTATGCACAGAACCTGGTTTAAAAAACAAGAAGGCTAACAGTGTTTCCTCTGCACACATGGGAACAGGGACATTTCCCTGTAGGCATTGCAAAGCATGTTCAAATGTAAATGGTTTAAATTATTTCATGCATCCTGTTACAAACAAAAAATACACATTTGAGTTTTATGCAGATTGCCATACAGAGAATGTGGTTTACTTGGCATGCTGCAAGTCATGTCTGAGTTTTTATGTTGGAAAAACTAATTGTAAGCTAAAAACAAGAATATTGCATCATTTGTCATCTATTGGACAGAAGGATAAACATAATGCATTGTACCAGCATGATTCTAGCTTTCCAGATCATACTTTTGTTTTATGGCTCTGCATGTTGCACAGATGAAAAAGGGGGGGCATTGTCAATGATACAGAGTAGGCATTCTATAGCTATGTCAAGAATCTCAATGGTAGCATTCAGATCTGCTCTGAGTTACAGCACAATGGCACTAAATATACAGAACCAGCTGATATTGCCAACATCCTGGCAGATAGGTTCAATGCTAACTTTACCTCCTCTCACCCCCTAAAGGGCCCATCTCTATACAGGAAGAATGCAAAGTTCCTGTAATCACGGCTGCACAGGTAAAAAACACATTCTCCAAAGCCAAGAACACAGCATCCATGGGATCGGGCAACATCCCAGGCTGCATTCTACATTAACTGCAGAATGAACTGGCACCCCACCTAAGCACCATGTTCAATCATAGCCTCACCTTAGGCTTTGTGCCCACTGAATGGCACACAGCGACAGTTATCCCACTCCACAAAGGGGGAGTCTCCACGGACTCTGGGAACTACCGCCCGATTAGCCTAATAAGCCTGGTCTGCAAGGCCGTGGAATGTATCATCATGGATCTTATAAACAAAGACATCGGTAATCTCTAAACTCTGGACCCCACCCAGTTTGGGGTTGTAAAAGGCAGATCATGTCTCCTAAACCTGATAGACTTCTTTGAAGCAGTCACCAAAGCCATAGAAGAGGGTAAGGTAGTTCACACAGCCTATCTAGATCTCGCCAAGACTTTTGACACCATCCTCCACTCTGGAATTATAGATAAACTCACTAAACTAGGTATAAATCCCTATGTCACAAGATGGGTTGCCAACTGGTTCACTAACAGAACCCACACTGTGAAAGTAGCAGACTCCAAATCCGACTTCAGACCAGTGACAAGTGGAGTACCACAGGGTTCAGTCCTGGGTCCTCTCCTATTTGGTATCTACTTTTCTGAAGTACAGGCTAACACAGAAGGATTTTGGCTAATGAAGTTCGCAGATGACTGCAAACTAGAAGCCATAACTGAAACTCCTAACGATGTGGACATCCTACAAAAGGGCCTCATGGAGACAGATGCTTAGTGTCAAAGCCATGGCCTGAAGCTCATTGCCAAAAAGTGCATTGTCATCCCCTTTGGTAAAAAGTCTGTACCCATGAGCTACCACATAGGTGGTAGTCTACTTAACACTGAAAGTGTGATAAGAGACCTTGGGACACAGGTGGACAGTAGTCTCTCCTTTGATAATCACATCGTCACAGTGGTCAGGAAATCCTTCTATGTGGCACACCTCATCACAAAAGGTTTCTCATTCAGGAAAAAAGAGGTTATTGTTCCCCTCTACTCGTCACTCATTAGACCCATTATAGAGTACAATGCCCCTTTAGGTATGTACCTCACAAGACATCTACAACAACTGGAAAGGCTGTAGAAATACCTCACAAAGAGGATTACCGGCCTCAGATGCCCAATGCAGACCACCTAAAAAAAACTCCAGCTTTACTCTGACGCATATCACCTACTCAGAGGCGATCTCTGCCTATCATACAAAGCTATGTCAAACCCAGAGCTGTTGGACATGCTCCACTTAAAGAAATCCCAATCCCGCTGATCTACATGCTATAGGGACCTAAACCTTGTCACCACAATAAACAGAACATGCTGGAGGGATAGATTCCTGTCCCAGAGACTTTCCATACTCTGGAACAAACTACTTATCTATATCAAACAAAGCTCCTCATTAGCACTCTTCAAGAAAAATCTTGATGACTGGATGGGAAATAGGAAATTCACCCCGGGGATCACCTCTGTGGCTCTGCTCAACAGGAGCAAAGGAAATAATTTTCTTGGGTGGCGAAAGGCAGGGTACCTTTTTGGCTAGGCTTATATAGGTCATAGGACCAATAGCCTAGTACCTACCTATGAACCTATGAACTTATCATATAGTTGCCTGCTGACAACCTGGGTTAAATAGTTCTGTACCTTTAAAACCAGCCTTAAAGAAAAGGTGGGTCAAGTATAGAAAGTAATTGGTTGCTTTTAGAAATGTTTTAATATTTAAAGACTGTTATGGCTATGTGAAGTTTGTCTGATGAAGGGTTTTTAAAATGAAAGCGCTTACATTTTATAATAAAAGATTAAGGTCAGTCTAGACTCTGTTTCATTTGTTTTTGGATTTGTTCTTACAAGAGGTTCCAGAGGAGTCCTTAAAGGAAGCAAAGAGGCTTGTATTTTGCTACATTTTATTTTCTAAGGTGGGTCAGTCTTCAGTGACTCATGAGAGAGGAGAAGAGACTCAGAAAAAAGATCAGAGGTGCTATGTCCTGTTTTGAAGTGGGAACATTTGGCCTGGATAAAGAAGTGCTTTTTGGGTTGTGTTCTGAAATAGTGTTGATTTCCTTAAGGTTGATGGGGAGAGCTTGCCAAAGAGTAGGTGCCTTAGAGGAAACTGCATGCACAGTGCAGTGAAGTTTGGTTCTAGGGGTAATGAGAGTTGGTGTGGCATAGCATGTGCAGTGCTGTTTGGTTTGGTTATAGGGGTAATGAGAGTTGGTGTGGCATAGCATGTGCAGTGCTATGCAGTTTGGTTCTAGGGGTAATGAGAGTTGGTGTGACAGAGCGTGTGCAGTGCTGTGGAGTTTGGTTCTCGGGGTAACGAGAGTTGGTGTGACAGAGCATGTCAATGCTGTGGAGCTTAGTTCTAGGGGTAATGAGAGTTGCTGTGACAGAGCATGTGCAGTGCAGTGAAGTTTGGTTCTAGGGGTAATGAGAGTTGGTGTGCCAAAGCATGTGCAGTGCTGTGGAGTTTGGTTCTCAGGGTAACGAGAGTTGGTGTGACAGAGCATGTCAGTGCTGTGAAGCTTGGTTCTAGAGGTAATGAGAGTTAGTGTGAAAGAGCATGTGCAGTGCAGTGAAGTTTGTTTCTAGGGGTAATGAGAGTTGGTGTGACAGAGCATGTGCAGTGCTGTGGAGCTTGCTTCTAGAGATAATGAGAGTTGGTGTGACAGAGCGTGTGCAGTGATGTGGAGTTTGGTTCTAGGGGTAATGAGAACTGGAATAACAGAGCATGTCAGTGCTGTGGAGTTTGGTTCTAGGGAGAATGAGAGTTGGTGTGACAGAGCGTGTGCAGTGATGTGGAGTTTGGTTCTAGGGGTAATGAGAGTTGGCATGGCAGAGCATGTGCAGTGCTGTGGAGTTTGGTTCTAGTGATAATAAGAGTTGGTGTGACAGAGTGTGTGCAATGATGTGGAGTTTGGTTCGAGGGATAATGAGAGTTGGTGTGACACAGTATGTGCAGTGCTGTGAGGTTTGGTTCTAGGGGTAGTGGGAGTTGGTGTGACAAAACATGTGCAGTGCTGTGGAGTTTAGTTCTAGGTGTAATGAGAGTTGGCATGGCAGAGCATGTGCAGTGCTTTGGAGTTTGATTCTAGGGATAATGAGAGTTGGTGTGACAGAGCGTGTGCAGTGATGTGGAGTTTGGTTCTAGGGCTAATGAGAGGTTGCATGGCAGAGCATGCGCAGTGCTGTGGGGCCGTGGTTCTAGGGGTAATGAGAGTTGGTGTGACAGAGCATGTGCACTGCTGTGGTGGTTGGTACTAGGGGTAATGAGAGTTGGTGTGACAGAGCATGTGCAGTGCTGTGGAGTTTGGTACTATGTGTAATGAGAGTTAGTTTGACAGAGCATATACAGTGCTGTGGAGTTTGGTTCTGGGGTAATGAGAGTTGGTGTGACACAGTATTTCCAGTGCTGAGTGATTTGGTTCTAGGGGTAATGTGTGTTGGTGTGACAGAGCATGTGAAGGGCTGTGGAGTTTGGTTCTAGGGGTAATGAGAGTTAGCATGGCAGAGCATGTGCTGTACTGTGGAGTTTGTTTCTAGTGATAATAAGAGTTGGTGTGACAGACCATGTGCAATGATGTGGAGTTTGGTTCTAGGGATAATGAGAGTTGGTGTGACACAGTATGTGCAGTGCTGTGGAGTTTGGTTCTAGGGGTAGTGAGAGTTGGCATTGCAGAGCATGTGCAGTGCTGTGGAGTTTGGTTCTAGTGATAATAAGAGTTGGTGTGACAGAGCGTGTGCAGTGATGTGGAGTTTGGTTCTTGTGATAATGAGAGTTGGTGTGGCACAGTATGTGCAGTGCTGTGGGGTTTGGTTCTGGGGTAGTGGGAGTTGGTGTGACAAAACATGTGCAGTGCTGTGGAGTTTGGTTCTTGGGGTAATGAGAGTTGGCATGGCAGAGCATGTGCAGTGCTTTGGAGTTTGGTTCTAGGGATAATGAGAGTTGGTGTGACAGAGCGTGTGCAGTGATGTGGAGTTTGGTTCTAGGGATAATGAGAGTTGGTGTGACACAGTATGTGCAGTGCTGTGGGGTTTGGTTCTAGGGGTAGTGGGAGTTGGTGTGACAAAACATGTGCAGTGCTGTGGAGTTTAGTTCTAGGGGTAATGAGAGTTGGCATGGCAGAGCATGTGCAGTGCTGTGGAGTTTGGTTCTAGGGATAATGAGAGTTGGTGTGACAGAGCATGTGCAGTGCTGTGGAGTTTGGTTCTAGGGGTAATGAGAGTTGGCATGGCAGAGCATGCGCAGCGCTGTGGAGTTGTGGTTCTAGGGCTAATGAGAGTTGGTGTGACAGAGCATGTGCAGTGCTGTAGGGTTGTGGGGTATTATGAGTTGGTGTGACAGAGCATGTGCAGTGCTGTGAAGTTTGGTTCTAGGGGTAATGAGAGTTGGTGTGACAGAGCATGTGCAGTGCTGTGGAGTTTGGTTCTAGGGGTAATGAGAGTTGGTGTGACAGAGCATGTGCAGTGATGTGGAGTTTGGTTCTAGGGGTAATGAGAGTTGGCATGGCAGAGCATGTGCAGTGCTGTGGAGTTTGGTTCTAGGGTAATGAGAGTTGGTGTGACAGAGCATGTGCAGTGCTGTGGAGTTTGGTTCTAGGGGTAATGAGAGTTGGTGTGACAGAGCATGTGCAGTGCTGTGGAGTTTGGTTCTAGGGTAATGAGAGTTGGTGTGACAGAGCATGTGCAGTGCTGTGGAGTTTGGTTCTAGAGATAATGAGAGTTGGTGTGACAGAGCATGTGCAGTGCTGTGGAGTTTGGTTCTAGGGATAATGAGAGTTGGTGTGACAGAGCATGTGCAGTGCTGTGGAGTTTGGTTCTAGGATAATGAGAGTTGGTGTGACAGAGCATGTGCAGTGCTGTGGAGTTTGGTTCTAGGGGTAATGAGAGTTGGTGTGACAGAGCATGTGCAGTGCTGTGGAGTTTGGTTCTAGGGTAATGAGAGTTGGTGTGGCAGAGCATGTGCAGTGCTGTGGAGTTTGGTTCTAGGGATAATGAGAGTTGGTGTGACAGAGCATGTGCAGTGCTGTGGAGTTTGGTTCTAGGGGTAATGAGAGTTGGTGTGACAGAGCATGTGCAGTGCTGTGGAGTTTGGTTCTAGGGGTAATGAGAGTTGGTGTGACAGAGCATGTGCAGTGCTGTGGAGTTTGGTTCTAGGGGTAATGAGAGTTGGTGTGACAGAGCATGTGCAGTGCTGTGGAGTTTGGTTCTAGGGGTAATGAGAGTTGGTGTGACAGAGCATGTGCAGTGCTGTGGAGTTTGGTTCTAGGGATAATGAGAGTTGGTGTGACAGAGCATGTGCAGTGCTGTGGAGTTTGGTTCTAGGGGTAATGAGAGTTGGTGTGACAGAGCATGTGCAGTGCTGTGGAGTTTGGTTCTAGGGGTAATGAGAGTTGGTGTGACAGAGCATGTGCAGTGCTGTGGAGTTTGGTTCTAGGGATAATGAGAGTTGGTGTGACAGAGCATGTGCAGTGCTGTGGAGTTTGGTTCTAGGGATAATGAGAGTTGGTGTGACAGAGCATGTGCAGTGCTGTGGAGTTTGGTTCTAGGGATGAGAGTTGGTGTGACAGAGCATGTGCAGTGCTGTGGAGTTTGGTTCTAGGGGTAATGAGAGTTGGTGTGACAGAGCATGTGCAGTGCTGTGGAGTTTGGTTCTAGGGATAATGAGAGTTGGTGTGACAGAGCATGTGCAGTGCTGTGGAGTTTGGTTCTAGGGGTAATGAGAGTTGGTGTGACAGAGCATGTGCAGTGCTGTGGAGTTTGGTTCTAGGGTAATGACAGTTGGTGTGACAGAGCATGTGCAGTGCTGTGGAGATTGGTTCTAGGGTAATGAGAGTTGGTGTGACAGAGCATGTGCAGTGCTGTTGAGATTGGTTCTAGGGTAATGAGAGTTGGTGTGACAGAGCATGTGCAGTGCTGTGGAGTTTGTTTCTAGGGGTAATGAGAGTTGGTGTGACAGAGCATGTGCAGTGCTGTGGGGTTTGGTGGGGGTGGGAGTTGGTGTGACAGAGCATGTGCAGTGCTGTGGAGTTTGGTTCTAGGGATAATGAGAGTTGGTGTGACAGAGCATGTGCAGTGCTGTGGAGTTTGGTTCTAGGGGTAATGAGAGTTGGTGTGACAGAGCATGTGCAGTGCTGTGGAGTTTGGTTCTAGGGGTAATGAGAGTTGGTGTGACAGAGCATGTGCAGTGCTGTGGAGTTTGGTTCTAGGGATAATGAGAGTTGGTGTGACAGAGCATGTGCAGTGCTGTGGAGTTTGGTTCTAGGGGTAATGAGAGTTGGTGTGACAGAGCATGTGCAGTGCTGTGGAGTTTGGTTCTAGGGGTAATGAGAGTTGGTGTGACAGAGCATGTGCAGTGCTCTGGAGTTTGGTTCTAGGGTAATGAGAGTTGGTGTGACAGAGCATGTGCAGTGCTGTTGAGTTTGGTTCTAGGGTAATGAGAGTTGGTGTGACAGAGCATGTGCAGTGCTGTGGAGTTTGGTTCTAGGGATAATGAGAGTTGGTGTGACAGAGCATGTGCAGTGCTGTGGAGTTTGGTTCTAGGGGTAATGAGAGTTGGTGTGACAGAGCATGTGCAGTGCTGTGGAGTTTGGTTCTAGGGCTAATGAGAGTTGGTGTGACAGAGCATGTGCAGTGCTGTGGAGTTTGGTTCTGGGGTAATGAGAGTTGGTGTGACAGAGTATGTGCAGTGCTGTGGAGTTTGGTTCTAGGGGTAATGAGAGTTGGTGTGACAGAGCATATGCAGTGCTGTGGAGTTTAGTTCTAGGGGTAATGAGAGTTGGCATGGCAGAGCATGTGCAGTGATGTGGAGTTTGGTTCTAGGGATAATGAGAGTTGATGTGACAGAGCATGTGCAGTGCTGTGGAGTTTGGTTCTAGGGTAATGAGAGTTGGTGTGACAAATTATGTCCAGTGCTGTGGAGTTTGTTTCTAGGGGTAATGAGAGTTAGCATGGCAGAGCATGTGCAGTGCTGTGGAGTTTGGTTCTAGTGATAATAAGAGTTGGTGTGACAGACCATGTGCAATGATGTGGAGTTTGGTTCTAGGGATAATGAGAGTTGGTGTGACACAGTATGTGCAGTGCTGTGGGGTTTGGTTCTAGGGGTAGTGGGAGTTGGTGTGACAAAACATGTGCAGTGCTGTGGAGTTTAGTTCTAGGTGTAATGAGAGTTGGCATGGCAGAGCATGTGCAGTGCTTTGGAGTTTGGTTCTAGAGATAATGAGAGTTGGTGTGACAGAGCGTGTGCAGTGATGTGGAGTTTGGTTCTAGGGGTAATGAGAGTTGGCATGGCTGAGCATGCGCAGTGCTGTGGGGTTGTCGTTCTAGGGGTAATGAGAGTTGGTGTGATAGAGCATGTGCAGTGCTGTGGAGTTTGATACTAGGGGTAATGAGAGTTGGTGTGACAGAGCGTGTGCAGTGATGTGGAGTTTGGTTCTAGGGATAATGAGAGTTGGTATGACAGAGCATGTGCAGTGATGTGGAGTTTGGTTCTTGTGATAATGAGAGTTGGTGTGACCGAGTATGTGCAGTGCTGTGGGGTTTGGTTCTAGAGGTAGTGGGAGTTGGTGTGACAAAACATGTGCAGTGCTGTGGAGTTTGGTTCTAGGGATAACGAGAGTTGGTGTGACACAGTACATGCAGTGCTGTGGGGTTTGGTTCTAGGGGTAGTGGGAGTTGGTGTGACAAAACATGTGCAGTGCTGTGGAGTTTGGTTCTAGGGGTAATGAGAGTTGGCATGGCAAAGCATGTGCAGTGCTTTGGAGTTTGGTTCTAGTGATAATAAGAGTTGGTGTGACAGAGCGTGTGCAATGATGTGGAGTTTGGTTCTTGTGATAATGAGAGTTGGTGTGACAGAGTATGTGCAGTGCTGTGGGGTTTGGTTCTAGGGGTAGTGGGAGTTGGTGTGACAAAACATGTGCAGTGCTGTGGAGTTTAGTTCTAGGGGTAATGAGAGTTGGCATGGCAGAGCATGTGCAGTGCTTTGGAGTTTGGTTCTAGGGATAATGAGAGTTGGTGTGACAGAGCATGTGCAGTGCTGTGGAGTTTGGTTCTAGGGATAATGAGAGTTGGTATGACAAAGCATGTGCAGTGCTGTGGGGTTGTGGGGTAATAAGAGTTGGTGTGACAGAGCATGTGCAGTGCTGTGGAGTTTGGTTCTAGGGGTAATGAGAGTTGGCATGGCAGAGCATGCACAGCGCTGTGGGGTTGTGGTTGTACTGGTAATGAGAGTTGGTGTGACAAAGCATGTGCAGTGCTGTAGGGTTGTGGGGTAATACGAGTTGGTGTGACAGAGCATGTGCAGTGCTGTGGAGTTTGGTTCTAGGGGTAATGAGAGTTGGTGTGACAGAGCATGTGCAGTGCTGTGCAGTTTGGTTCTAGGGGTAGTGAGAGCTGGCATGACAGAGCATGTGCAGTGCTGTGGAGTTTGGTTCTAGGGGTAATGAGAGTTGGTGTGACAAAGCATGTGCACTGATGTGGAGTTTGGTTCTAGGGTAATGAGAGTTGGTGTGACAAAACATGTGCAGTGCTGTGGAGTTTGGTTCTTGGGGTAATGAGAGTTGATGTGACAGAGCATGTGCAGTGCTGTGGGGGTTGGTTCTAGGGATAATGAGAGCTGGTGTGAAACAGAATGTGCAGTGCTGTGGGGGTTGGTTCCAGGGGTAATGAGAGTTGGTGTGACAGAGCATGTGCAGTGCTGTGGAGTTTGGTTCTAGGAGTAATGAGAGTTGGTGTGACAGAGCATGAGCAGTGCTGTGGAGTTTAGTTCTAGGGATAATGACAGTTGGCATGGCAGAGCATGTGCAGTGATATGGAGTTTGGTTCTAGGGATAATGAGAGCTGGTGTGACACAGTATTTGCAGTGCTGCGTGATTTGGTTCTAGGGGTAATGTGTGTTGGTGTGACAGAGCATGTGAAAGGCTGTGGAGTTTGTTTCTAGGGGTAATGAGTGTTAGCATGGTAGAGCATGTGCTGTACTGTGGAGTTTGGTTCTTGTGATAATAAGTGTTGGTGTGACAGAGCGTGTGCAGTGGTGTGGAGTTTTGTTCTAGAGATAATGAGAATTGGTGTGACACAGTATGTGCAATGCTGTGGGGTTTGGTTCTAGGGGTAGTGGGAGTTGCTGTGACAAAACATGTGCAGTGCTGTGGAGTTTAGTTCTAGGGGTAATGAGAGTTGGCATGGCAGAGCATGCACAGCACTGTGGGGTTGTGCTTCTATGGGTAATGGGAGTTGTTGTGACAGAACATTTGCAGTGGTGTGGGGTATGATTCTAGAGGTAATGAGAGCTGGTGTGACAGAACACATGCAGTGCTGTGGAGTTTGGTTCTATGGGTAATGAGAGTTAATATAGGTTGTGTCCCAGGTTGTATGTGGAATTTTTTTGTGAAGTCTAGCTGTAAGGGGAGGAAATATGTAGAACTGGAGTAGTTTGAATAGGTTGGGTCCTAAAAGTAGGTTAGATGTTTGTTTTATAGGTAGCCATTTGGATTTTTCTTGGGTGAAACAGTGATGCTGATAGAGAGGTGAGATTGTAATGAATCAGCAGATGCTGTTAGACATAACCTGGAATGTGGCAATGTTTTTCTTGGTGGCAGAAGCAAAAATTTGGAGCCCATAATCACTTTGAAAAGGAGACCTCCTTTGCCAATGGCTGCCCTGGCTTTTTGGGATAGAAAAGGGGAGATCTTTTTGGCCCAGAGGAGGAGGGAGTTTATTTTGACTCTCACTTTGTCTACATGGAAATGGAGGTTTAATGACTGATCAAACCATAGTGCTATGTATTTGAAGGTGGAGGTTTATCTCTCTGGAATGGTTGTGTAGGTCAAAGGTAGTTTTAGAGTGATGTGCTTGATGCATTTTCTGTGGTCTTCCAAACGGCATAATTTATGTCTTGGTGGGTTTGAGAAGCAGCTTTTGGTTTATGAGCCATTGGTGGAGCTCATGTAAGTCTGTCTGGATTTGGCATTGAATTTTGGTAAGAGAGTGACCTGATTGGTAAAAGACCATATCATCAACATTGAGAATAGGAGGGAGATGGAGATGGTTACAACTGAGTTTGTTAATGAATATGGAGAAGAAGAGGGTAGGAAGACTGAATCCTTGTGGTACTTATTTGGTAATAGGTACCAATTCTGACTGGGAGGATCCTATTAGTGCCTGTCAGTGAGCAAATGTTTAAACCAGGAAGCTGCATTTGGACTAATACCAATTTCAGTTTGTTTTGGAGAAGATAGTGGTCAATGAGGTCAAATGCCTTTGTCTGGTCTCCAAATAGTGCACCTGTAAGGAGGCCACTTTTAGAGCTTAGCACAATATCATCGGTGTAGGAGCAAAATGCTGTCATAGTATTTAATTCAGGCCAGAATCCATGTTGTTGCTGGACATGTAGCGAGAGCTGGCTGTAGACTATACTTTCAAAACATTTGCTCAGAATTTGGAGGATCGATATTGGATTGGAATGAATGGTATCTTTTGGTTCAATTTACTTTGGGAAGGGTTTAATTAGAGCAGGTTTCGAAATCTGTGGTGTGCTATTTTGTGTGGCATAGATTATCTATGTAGGTGAGAGGGAGGTGTAAATGCTCTCTTCAGTGATATATAAACCAGGGGTTTATGTTGTCAGATCCAGGAGGGGTGTCACTGGAAATATTTTCAAGTAGAATACAGACTTTTTTTGGTTTGTATGTGTTTGAAGTGGAAGAGGGGGATGAATGGTGGTGGGGTGGGCAATGAATGATCTATGGTAGGTGTTGAGTTTATTGATGAAGATAGATAAATTCTTTAAGGAATTCCTCTGGAGAAAATGTTGCTGTACTACAATGAATGGTGTTTTTCGGGTATCTTGAGGAGGTTTTTTTCATGTAAGTAGGTCAATCTCTTTCCAAAATTGTTTTGTGGAATGTAAGAGGGTAATTTGTTATTTTGTCTGGAGATTTTTGTGTCTTCTGATGGTCTTTTTTGCTAGATAACACAAGACTATAAAGGAGGTGCAGTTGTCAGTTGTGTGGTCTATTTGCATTTTCACCATGTTTCATCCCTTAGTGTTAAAAAATGTTTTGAGTTCAGTGGACAGCCATTCAGTTTTTATGGGTTTATAAAGCCTGTGGACAAGTGGAAAGAATTTGCCTTGGAGCTGGAGTAGAAATTTCGTTAAACTTACAGCTGCTGTATTATGGTCATGTCAGGAGAGTATATGGATCGAGTTGTGGGCTGTGAGAAAGGTTCTGAGTTTTTCTATGTTTGTGCTACGCTGGCTTCTGAAGGCTTTTAATATTGAAGCTAGTTTTATAGGATGTTTACAGCTGGGCTGTGGTCACTTTGTGATGGTGGCGGAATATTTATGCTTCTGATGAAGTTTGGTACGTTTGTAATAACCAAGTTGGGTGCAAAGTGTTTGCAGGATCTGAGGGTAGGTCTTGTTGGTTCTTTTATGAGCAGAAGTAGACCTAGGTCTGCTAGGAAAGTACCCATGTCAGTTGAAAGAAGGTGAAGATAATTAAGACTGAAGTCACCTAGAATAATTATGTTATTATTTTGGGGATAGTTATTAAAGATGTTAGTGATGAGTAATGTGAATTTATTTAGTGAAGCAGAGGGTATAGTCAGGCTGTAGCAATTGTGAGTTGGAAATTTTAGGAGAATCCAGTTAGAACTGGAGTATGAGGAGGAGTTTCCTTATGCAATTACTTCTGGGTTTAGGTTATTTTTATACATAATTAGAGACTCCACTAGATCATTTACCTGGTCTATCATCACTGTCATACTTGTAGGAGGCTAGAAAGTGTTTCAGGTTGGGGGAATCTTGCTTGTCCCAGTATTCTGTGACAGCTAGAATGTCTGTGTTGTGCTGGGAAATAAAAGCACTTATGTGGTCTAGCTTGTCTCATATGCTATGGGCATTGAGGAGGGCACAGTCCAATGTAGGAAGGCAATAGTTCTGATGTTGAGGAAGAGGAGTTGTTGGGTCTGGGTTGGGTTTAAAGTTACTATTAAGACTGGGTATAAATGTTTTGGAGGATAGTCTGAATGAGATCTTTGGTGTTTTCAGGCAGAGAGAAATGAAATATTTCTGAGTGTTAGTTGTCATATAAAAGAATGATCCTGACTAGAAAGGCTCACCCAGACTCTGCTACACTTTGCTGTGAGGGAAAAGGTTAGTTTGCTTTTTATTTTATTACTTTATTGCCTTTTTCTATTTTGAATACTGTGATTTGTTTTATTTACCTTATGTTTTACTTGTATTCTGCTTTTAACTGCATATTAAAACTTGAAAAGAGACCACATCTCTGTCTCTTGTGAGTCAGGCAGAAAAAACATTTTTTTTCATCCTACCTTTAAGCATTCCTGTGACTAGCACTTGCTTTATATCCTGCTGAAAAGCACCAGGAAGTCTTAAAAAGATACAAGCACTCAACTCTCCTTGTTAATAAGGAGGAATTAATTGTAGGCCCTTAACAGCCTATAATTGCAAAGTACCTTGCTAAGGTAAGGGAAAACAGCTCTTGTACTTACAAAAAAAGCACCAAACCAGGCATGTCCAAGGTTCAGTTTCCAGTGATTACTCCTGTTCATCTGGTGAATCTGGGCATACTGGGGCAATGCAGCAATTGCCTCATGTACACAGACAACCCTCTCCTCCTACCACCCAACACTACAACCTGCAAGAGATGCACTTAAATAGCCAAACTGGAAGCAAAGCTCTCTCCACCTAAGATTGTGCTAGACAGTCAAGAGGAGAAGGTTAACACTTGCACTACACCTCAAACAGCACATAGCCCTTCTAAACCCACAACACCAACACCCACACATAGCAACACTAAACCCACATATGTGGAGGCCCTTAACAGTAACCTGCCCAAAGCAACAAGGACCTCTGAAGCTGAAATGCAAACACCAGTCACAAGTTGTCACATAGCTCACAACACCAGTGTGCCACCCAACAACAGCCCCTAAGGCAAGACAACATACTGAACACTTTACTCATAGGTGACTCTATAGTCAGGTACACTGATGTTCCACTTACCAGGCTGAGCAAGGAGAAAATTGCAGTCAGCTGCCTGTCGGGTGCCAGGATCTGTCACATAACGCATGCACTCAACTCACTCCACAACAAGTACAAATATGACTCTGTCATTGCCCATGTTGGAGTGAATGACTTGAGGCGTACCTCCCTGGACTACATAAAAAGAGACATGGAAGAGCTCTCGGATCATGTTGCCCAGGCAGGTGTGACCCTAGCCCTGAGTAGCATCCTGCCTTCGCCCAGAATGATACCACAGTATAAGGACAAAATGACTGACTTCAACAACTGGCTAAGCTTCTGGTGTCATTCAAAGGGGATCCAGTATCTGTCTGCCTGGGACAACATGATCGACAGACCACGATGCTTTGCCCAAGATGGTCTGCACCTGTCGCCCCTGAGATTCAGGTTACTGGCTAAGGCTCTTGCCACCCCTATAGTGCCTTTTTAGGCAAAGTTCAAAGGACAAAACCACCACTGTAACAGGTACAAGCATGCAAAATCTGAAGGTAATGCTACTCAGTGCTAGAAGTCTAAACCTCAAAATGCACTCTCTCGAGTTACTCCTAAAAATGGAGAACATCAATATCTGTGCAGTAACTGAGACCTGGTTCAAGGCACCAGCGATCACCCCTTCAATACCAGGCTACAACTCTTACCACAGTTTTCGGCCACCAAACCAGGACCGAAACACTAAAGGTGGAGGAGTGTCCATATTCACCAAGGATATTCACAACACCAGGCTAGTTGCCCAACACTATGTGTCTGAAATTCTCCAGGTACATCTAACACTAGGTAAGACTGCAATCCCAAATTGTAGCTTGCTACAGATACCATGCCCCAAGATTCTCACTACACCTTTCTAAACATACTGGTAAATATTAAGATACAACCAAACACCCTAATACTGGGTGATTTCATCTACCCTGACATTAATTGGGAAAACTACTCATGTACCAACACCTTTGCCCAGTGGTTCTTGGAATTCATAAATTCCAATGCCCTGGATCAACTAATCCTTAGTCCCACCAGGAGCTCCAATATCCTAGACCTAGTCATTACCAACATGGGAAATTGATGCTCCACACCTATGGTCACCCCCTCGTTGGTCAGGTCTGACCATAAGCTAATCACCCTTGACATCCACATCCCACCCCCACCCCTCAGTAAGGAAACCTCCGTAAAAAACTTCTCCAAAGCCAACTTCATGCTACTCAAGTCAGAAATGACAAACTTCATGACACCCATGCAGACGGGAACTGAAAGTTCAACTGTTGAATCCTACACTAAGGCACTGTACGAGCACATCCACTTGTGCATGAATTGTGCCATCCCCAATAGAACCAAGACATTCGCCTCCAAAAAAAGGAAGCCAATCTGGTGGTCCCTTGCCATAAACAAACTTTGCAACAAAAGGAAGAAGCTGTTGCAGAAAAGAGGAAAATCCCAGGAAAAAAGCTCCCTTACCAGCCTCAGTAAGAAGCTGAGATCCCTCATAAAATCCTCCAAAGCTAGTTACAAAAATAAAAATGCCAAAGATTCCAAAGACAACCACAAGGCATTCTATAGCTATGTCAAGAATCTAAATGGCAATGCTCAGATCTGCTCTGAGCTACAACAGAATGGCATTAAATATACTGATCCCAAGGATATTGCCAATATCCTGGCAAATCGATTCAGTGCAAACTTTCCCCCCCTCTTACCCCCTAAAGGGCCCATCTCAATACCGAAAGATTGCCAAATTCTGGTAATAACGGCCACACAGGTAAAAAACGCAGTCTCCAAAGCTAACAATACAGCATCCATGGGACCAGACAACATCCCAGGCTGTGTACTACATGAACTACAAAATGAACTGGAACCTCACCTAAGTGTCATGTTTAATCATAGCTTCACTTCAGGCTTCATGCCCACTGAGTGGTGCACAGCTACAGTTATCCCACTCCACAAGGGGGGATCCACCTTGAATCCAGGGAACTACTGCCCCATCAGTCTGACGAGCCTGATCTGCAAGGCCATGGAATGTATTATCATGGAACTTATAAACAAAGACATTGGCAACCTTCAAACACTGGACCCCACCCAGTTTGGGTTCGTGAAGGGCTGATCTTCTCTCCTGAACCTAATTGACATCTTTGAATCAGTCTCCAGAGCCGTGGACAAGGGTAAGATGGTCCACACAGCCTATCTGGACCTGGTCAAGGCCTTCAACACCATCCCCCACTCTGGAATCATAGATAAACTTACTAAGCTGGGCATTAATCCCTATGTAACTTGATGGGTTGCCAACTGGCTTACTGACAGAACCCACACTGTAAAAGTAGCCGACTCCAAATCCAGCTCCAGACAAGTGACAAGTGGAGTACCTCAGGGTTCAGTCCTGGGACTGCTCTTGTTTGGTATCTACTTCTCTGAAGTACAGGCCAACACTATGCGGACTGTCTCAAAAAACTGCACCTATACTCTGTCACATATTGTCTACTCAGAGGTGATCTCTGCTTAACATACAAGGCCATGTCAAACCCAGAGCTGTTGGACATGCTACACTCAAAGAAATCCCAATCCCTGAGAGACACATGCTCCAGGGATCTAAACCTTGTCATCACAATGAAAAAAACATGCTGGAGGGATAGGTTCCTGACCCAGAGACTCCCAAGACTCTGGAACAGACTGCCCATACATGTGAAGCAGAGCATCTATTTGGCCCTCTTCAAAAGGAACCTTGACAACTGGATGGGAGAAAGGAAATTTACCCCAGGGATCACGTCAGTCACCCTGCTAGACAGGGGTCCAGGGAAGTAAATACTGTGGGAAGAAATAGCCAGGGAATTGTTATGGCTAGGCTTGTATAGCCCCTAGGGCTGATAGTTTAGTACAAACCTATGATCCTATGAACCTATGACAGTGGTGAGCTGGAAAATAGGCTTTTTCTGTTTAGTGTGTGTGTGTGTGTCTGTGTGTGTGTGTGTGTGTGTGTGTGTGTGTGTGTGTGTGTGTGTGTGTGTGTGTGTGTGTGTGTGTGTGTGTGTGTTTGTGTCGGGTGGGGGTTGTGGTGGTGGTTTGCTGGTGAGGAAGTTATGGAAGTAAGGGTAATACATAATGATACGATGATTGGTTGTGTAAGTGTTTCATTAGCTTTGAACATTTTTCACTACAGTCCATTAGTGACTCTGATATTAGTTTTACCATCAGTTTGGTTCTTTAGACTATCTACGTGCAGTACTTAACATTTCTAAATGGAAGTTTCAGAAATGGATTTAGTATTCCAAGTATAGAGCAGTTATGTATCAATGCAATTCCAGTCACTTAGAATAAACTCAGAGGTCAGAGTAGGCATACCATAGTCTATAATTGCTAATATAACAATCAACAGCTCCAGGAACTGAAATGTGCTAAGACCTTAAAGTCTGACAATACTATTGCTGCAAATTCAGAAACAGACCCATCTCTCATGGTAAGAGCTGTAGAAAATAGGGGCTGTTTACACAATGTGGAGATTTGCAATCTATAGACATGTTAAATGCAGTGAAGAAAGACCTCATTATCAGCTAATTTGCAGGTATCTTGAAATAGCCATTAACTACTGTGAGTTCATATCAGTGCTTTCCTGTGTTAATCAACACTGTTAGCCCATGCATTAAGTTGGCACAGGCACCTCTTTCACACACACAAAGCACGTACACTCACACATGCAGGCCTTAACATACACACATGTACCCCCTCCTCCCAAAAAATAAAAAAAAAATAACTACCTGTTTGCTAAACTCCCAGGTACTTATCTCTACTACAGTGGGATGACCATGAGCTTTAGGCTGTGTTTATTATCAGCAGCATAAGTGCTTTATCAGGCAGGTTGGGGTAGAGTAGATGGCTAATTAGCATATGTCTCTAACTCACAATGCTTCATTAGCATTTAGCAAGGCTGAGACTCATGTTGTGTTGCAACACTGTGGTAGGGCTGTCTCTGAATCAGAAATGGTGGCAGGGACAGCCCACCATGGTGCTGCTCATGTTTGTGTTGCAACACTGTGGTAGGGCTGTCTCTGAATCAGAGATGGTGGCAGGGACAGCCCACTTTGGTGAAACTCATGTGTTGCAACACTGTGGTAGGGCTGTCTCTGAATCAGAAATGGTGGCAGGGACAGCCCACCTTGGTTCTGCTTATGTTTGTGCTGCAACACTGTGGTAGGGCTGTCTCTGAATCAAAAATGGTGGCAGGGACAGCCCACTTTGTTGCAACTCATGTTGTGTTGCAACACTGTGGCAGGGCTGTCTCTGAATCAGAAATGGTGGCAGGGACAGCTCACCTTGGTGGGACTCATGTTGTGTTGCAACACTGTGGTAGGGCTGTCTCAGAATCAGAAATGGTGGCAGGGACAGCCCACCTTGGTGCTGCTCGAGTTTGTGTTGCAACACTGTGGTAGGGCTGTTTCTGAATCAGAAATGGTGGCAGGGACAGCCAACCTTGGTGCTGCTTGAGTTTGTGTTGGAACACTGTGGTAGAGCTGTCTCTGAATCAGAAATGGTTGCAGGGACAGCCCACCTTGATGTTGCTTATGGTTGTGTTGCAACATTGTGGTAGGGCTGTCTCTGAATCAGAATTGGTGCCAGGGACAGCCCACCTTTGTGTGACTCATGTTGTGTTTCAACACTGTGGTAGAGCTGTCTCTGAATCAGAAATGGTGGCAGGGACAGCCCACCTTGGTGCTGCTCATGTTTGTGTTTCAACACTTTGGTAGGGCTGTCTCTAAATCAGAAATGGTGGCAGGGACAGCCCACCTTGGTGCTGCTTATGTTTGTGTTGCAACATTGTGGTAGGGCTATCTCTAAATCAGAAATGGTGGCAGGGACAACCCACCTTTGTGTGACTCATGTTGTGTTTTAAGACTGTGGTAGGGCTGTCTCTGAATCAGAAATGGTGGCAGGGACAGCCCACTTTGGTGCTGCTTATGTTTGTGTTGCAACATTGTGGTAGGGCTATCTCTAAATCAGAAATGGTGGCAGGGACAACCCACCTTTGTGTGACTCATGTTGTGTTTTAAGACTGTGGTAGGGCTGTCTCTGAATCAGAAATGGTGGCAGGGACAGCCCACCTTGGTGCTGCTCATGTTTGTGTTTCAACACTGTGGTAGGGCTGTCTCTGAATCAGAAATAGTGGCTAAGACGTTTACACTTTGTGGCTCGGGGGATGTATTTTGATATATTCTTTTTTGTTTTATGTTGTAAAATAAGCAATACATTTGTCACTACTCACCTGTTTTCCATCTAAAGCATAACAAATTCAAAACATTTACACCAAATGGGAGAATTTTCTGACGTTATTCACTTCTGTTCATTTAGAAGATTTGTGTTACAATGCAGAAGTGTGGATATTAAATTTTCAGTGTTACCACTTGATCTACTACAATTTCTTATCTGATCCTTAAGGATGATGATCTTTATTCCACTTTTCTGAAAGTTGATTGCCTCTTCCAGGTCTTCTTTGCTTTTGCTTTCCAATACATGTTAAAGTCAGGCCTCTGTAGGGTATCTCCTTTAATATAACCCCTTAGGTTAGTGGCACTTTGTCAGTAAAGTGGAAATGACAAATGTGGACAGTTGTACTATCAGCATGTAAATGATTCTCATTTGCTGAAATATCAGCATCTTGTTTTTCATTTCATCACTGCTTTATAGCCACACTAAACTGCCTTAGAAGTAATACATCTTTCATAACCCACTACAGTTTTTTCTTTGAACTTTTATCAAAATAATTCTTTTTTATGTCATGAACTCAACAGTACAGGTAAGTATCAGTCACAAAACATGGTGCACCTTTAGAGAAGATGGGAAAGAGTACCAGATCCTTGGTTTTGACTACTTCTAAAACAAAGCCTAAACATTCATCATTTAGAAGCCATCTGTCTGATTGTTCTGCAAGGTTTTAGGACTACATTACTGACATGTATTAGGCAGTTCCTAGCTATAACAGCTTTAAATATAGGAGGCCTTTGGCATAGTTGTTTTTGATTTTTACCTTATCTGGACCCCAAAATATTGCAGATGATTTCATATTTTTATTGGATATCACCAAGCTGACTTTCTTTGATACTGGTTTGCACGCAGCTGTGCACTATTTATCCACATGAAAGGGGTTGGTAATAAATTATGGCATATGCCTAAAACTGACACCTCACTGAAATAATTCATTCCACAGAAATCACATTACAGGGCAGAAGCAATAAAGCGAACTGACGGAGTCTGGTTATGTTTTATATGTCCTCTTTTCCCATAACCTCATACTACTGGATATGGTTCAGGCGTATATTGTAGCGGGGGAGGGGGGCAGTGTAGTTGGCAGGCAACAGTAAAGTTGTGTGTGTTCAAAGCATGATGGATTTTTCTTTTTATTAGCTTTAAAATTTCTTCAAGTTTAATGGATTCATTCTACTTTTTACTTTAATGAAAATGTTTTGCAAAGCTTCCTTAAAATAATGCACTTGTCATTTGTAGAGTAAAATATCAAATTTAATCTTAAAACGTGCATTAATTTGTAGATTTGTAAAATCTTGATGAAAAATAATGCATTTGCAGGCACAACATTCTTCTGTTGCAGGGTTTTGTTTTTGATGGGAGCTCATAAAGTCTGAACTGTTTGGCATGCTGCTTGAAAGTGAAAATTTCCCATTTACTTTTATGCCTCTAACTTTTCAGATACCAAACTTCTCAGGGGACATATTATGTGAAATGGTTTTCTCATGGCATTTCCGGTTTTCTCAGAAGTCATACAGATGTTGCTAAAAGAAATCCAGTTCACACGTTAAAACTTTTTAAATAAAATTAGCAGTTCTGTAAGTGTCTGTTTCTTTTGTATTTTGCATACATTGCTTCTTTAGTTAATAAAAGGTTGATAAACTCCTAATAATAAATATGACCTGCACAGTAGATCTATAGCTCACAAAAACAAACAGATAAGTATTAGCACATTAAGTCACACTAATACTACAAAGTGAAGAAGCCTACTATTCAATATTTCCTTCCCACTTTTCAATATTTACATTTTCAGATGCTTTCAAAGTTTATGCTGAATCTCCAATTCTTTGTGAGAAATAACTGTCTTTTACTGACTTTGAATTTACCTTTTTTAAATTTTATATCATTGTTTTATCTAAGATGTATTAAAATGCAGAATCACTGCATACTGTTTATACTTTTTTATCACTATTCAGAGTCTCATTTCAGTTATTTTGTAGAGGAAAAATCTAGAAATTCTGACATAAAGATAATTAGAGATGATAGCAGGTAAATATTGCTTAACAAGATAAATCTGTCTATTTGCCTACAATAAATTTTTGAAATCTTAATTAACTATCATCTCAGTTTTACTGTCTGAATTTCCTTAATGTTTCCTGACTCCATATCCTTATTAGGAACGCTGTTCTATGCATACTTCCTCCCTTTGTCTATGAACTGTCTATCCACTATCCCAAAACTGTGTCTTTTTCTTTTAATTGTTTTTTTTGTTCCCACCCTTAAAATGACCATTAAGTCTCCATGTTTTTTCAGATGGGTGTGAAAGCCCACTGACCTATTTGTTCCCCTGAGAGGTAAGAGTCAGGTGCCAAGACGGGTGTCATCATAGCATATATGTGCTACCAGACCTGTTGTCCACCCCATGGTACATCATGTAATGTAAATGTGGTCACCCATGTCCTCCACTGTGGAGCAACCTGTGGTACTTCCCTCCTCTCCCCCCAGTGTAGGGGAACTGACAGTTGCTTTTCTTTGCATCGTTCTGTGCCGGCTGCCCCCTCCTCCTGAGTGCTGACCACCGGCCCCAAAGTCAGGGCTTTATCCCTCTTTACCATCAGAGCTGCTGAAATTGTGCTGCCTTATTCCCGCATGCCTCTTTCTGATAGATGTGACTATC
>NC_056745.1:1468558950-1468796450 GCF_019279795.1 Protopterus annectens | reverse complement strand
GCTTAGTATTAAACTAACATGATGCATCACCTTAATTTTTGTTTCTTCCATATGATTTTTCTTAGTTATAATATGTTCTACTAAAATTCACAGATCCTTAAGACTTGTAGCAGACTCTATAATAAGCTTATAAACACAAGTGACTTTTATTTTCTGATTACAGAAGTTTTATTTTCTGAAACAATAGATTTGCTCTTTAAGTAAAAGGTTTGTACTGGACTTTAAGCTTCAAAATGTATGTACTTATATTTTAAGTTAAAACATTTTCATGATGAGGAATATAAAGGCTTAGTTTTATAGAGGTTCTCCTGTTCGATTCTCGGCTGGAGCACCTTCTGTATGGAGTCTGCATGTCCTCCCCGCAGTCGAGTGGCATTCAAAAGACATGCGTGAATGGGCGTGCCTTCATTGAAGTTTGGGTGTTGAGCTGGCACCTCGGCACCATAAAAAATCTACTGCCAATCATTAGCGGACCGGAGTTCTGCTGTGGCGACCCCTAATCAGGAAAAGCCGAAAGAAGAAGAACAACAGTGAAAGACTTAATATATTTCATTTAACTAAACTTATACGTGTATTTACAAATGTTAAGCAAACGCTTCCTCTAAGAGAATACCATTAAATTATAAACATTAGAACTGGTACCTTTAAGGCTATATAAGTGAAGAATGTTATTTCATTTGTTTATTGTTGCTTGGTATATGCATTGCTGGGTTAACTAAATGTCAGATTTAAGTAATAATTGTCTTTCAGCTTTTTCCAGTTAGGGGTCACCACAGCAGAACTCTGGACTGCTAATGATTGGCAGTGGATTTTTACGGTGCTGAGTTGCCAGCCCGATGCCCAACCTTTAAAGAAGGCACACCCATTCACACACGCACCTACCTGCATGTCTTTAGACCTCACTCAACTGTGGGGAGGACATGCAGACTCCACACAGAAGATGGTCCAGCCGAGAATCAAGCGGGAGAACCTCTTCCTGTGAGATGACAATGCTAACCGCTGCACCACCATGGCCTGAATGTCATATCTAAGTAATATGCTAATTAGAAGTGCTAAATTGCTGGTCATTTTGTTTTCTTTGTTCCTGTGTAACACATTCCTATCACAGGTCATTTATGAAGCAATTAACTCTTTAAAAAAGCTTGAGAACAGAAGAATATTCCAGTTGTGTCAGAGTGGTGGCATCTTCCCACCTTGGGCTGCTCTGAAGAAACTCTAGGTCAAAGTTCATTTCTCATGTCTGTGAAAATAGAAAGGAACTTTCTTTTTCTTTCTTTTTTCAGGTATATGTGTGAAAATTCTACTCAAAATAACATCTTTTTTTCTTTTCTTAGAAGTAAAGAATTGGTAAAACAAAGGCTACAGTAATGTTTCATATTGATCTGTTGCTGACATATAACTTTCTTACATTTTGATGACTGTTAATAGCTTATGCTGTAGTATTATTAACTCTAGCTATACTCATTAATGGAAAGAACTAAAGTTAGATGTTTGTTACTAATTAAAACAGTTTAAAAGAATTAAGAAGAATGAGAAACTTAGAGAGGAAATTAGCAGCTGATGCATGCTGTGAGTTGTCATTTTCACATGCTGTAAAAATGAACAAGATTTATGAATAATATACAGATGCACAAGAAATTAAATGTTTAATATGTGAGATCAAAAAAGAACACTATCAGTAAGTTAAGAAATATATACAGATACTCTAGTCTTTAATAGAGAGATGATGATTAAATAGCTCTTTGATGGGAGATTTTACTGTAGTCTTTAATAGAGACATGTTGATTAAATAGCTCTTTGATAGTAGATTTTAGAAATACAAGATATATATAATGCAAGATAGAACATTAGTGGGAAAATAAGACAGCAAATATATTTAAATAACATATTATAAGTTGAAAAAAGACAGGCAACTGGATAAAAGTTTGGCTCCTAGTGCATACAAATAACTATAAAAATAAAAACATGGTACCAAGTCAACACAGCTATTATAAAAAATACTTTATTCAGGCAAAAAACCAGAGTAAGCGCTTTCGTGATTTACAGTTTATAGAGTACTTACATACAACTGGGTGGCCATGGTGGTGCAGTGGTTAGGGTTGTCACCTCACAGCAAGAGGTTCTCCAGTTCTATCCTCAACTGGGGTGCCTTCTGTGTGGAGTCTGCATGTACTCCCTGTGGTCATGTGGGTTTCTTCCGGGTGCTCCAGTATCCTCCCACATCCCAAAGACACGCTGTAGGTGGACTGGGCACTCTAAATTGGCCCTAAGTGTGAGTGTGTGCATGTGTGTGCCTTCTGTGGAAGGTTGGGAGCTGGGCTGGCACCTCGACACCATAAAACTCTACTGACAATCATGAGCAGACAGGTGATCTACCATGGTGACCACTAACTGGGAAAAGCTGAAAGAAGAAGAAGAGTACTTACACACAACTACATCCTTTTTGAGATTTACTCATAAGTGATCTACTGAGCAAATAGATTTTCTGGATGTGATAGTGAAAAAGTCAGATTTAAGGAGTGTAGAGACTAGTCTTTATAGGAAACCTAGCAGGAAGAATTGTCTGCTACATAAAAATAGTATGCACCTTAGACATGTTACTAGAAACTTCATGAAAGGACAGTTTCTTTGAATCATGAGACTGCATAATAATGAAACACAATTGGGTAAAGCTATTAAATCCCTAAAAGAGGAATTCCTAAGTCAAGGATATTCAGAGAAAGAGATAGATGTCTGTATTAATAATCTGCAGAAAGACAGTAAAGGAAAGGTAGACCGTATTTTTCAGAACAAATTCCACTTAATAATGATCAACATCATTTAAATAAAGACAATACTCTTAGAGTTCCTTTTTTGTATGTATTTATTTTATAAATAAGATGAACTTAAGGGTGTTATAGATGAGAGACCATTTCTCATTTAAGAATAATAAGTCCCTGAAAAGACATTTATGCCATAGGTCGCAGGCATTAGGATGAATTAATGAATCACAGATGCTAGGTACATATAGATGCAGAGGTTGCACAGCCTGTAACTATGTGCATACTGCAGCTAGTTTTATACAGCCACAACTGAAATTTAAGTTAGAAGTTGAGTTTTATGCAGATTGTTAATCCAGAAATGTGGTATATTTTAGTTTTTGTCAGCCTTGTAACTTTTTTGTAAATAAAGAAGGTTTACAACATGAATTTAGATTTTTCGTGTTAGGAGTGATAAAGGAAAGGATTACAGGTGGAGATTTAAGGAATAAAACAGACAGCAGAGAAAAAGTGGATTTTACATCTTAATGCAGATAGACCCCCAGGGATTAATGATATTGTATCATGAAAACCCATTCTACATGCACGACCACTTCAACACTAATGTCTTTATATTATTTATGTGACTAGATATGTGTACTGCTTATATAATGTTTACATTTGACTGTATTATTATTTAGAAGTTTATATTTTGTTATAGAGGTAGAATAGATATTGATTAATGTACATATGTATTTTTATATAGGTTTATGTACGTAAAAATCTTTTATAAATTATATTAGATTATTTTTATGGGAAGTTAGAAAGTATGAATGAAATTATTGGTTGGGTTAGTTACAGTCCTAGATGACTGGTTATCAGTTTAAATATGTTTGTATTTAATTGAGTTGCAGTCTGTTGAAGTGATTTGTAAATCGCAAAAGTGCTTACTCTGGTTTCTTGTCTGAATAAAGTATTTTTATAATAGCCATGTTGGCTCGGCACCATGTTTTTATTTTTATATTATATTTAAATAACAAACTGCTTTTAAAGAAAGATGTTTATTACATAAACCTGCATATGGCAGAAATGTGAATGTACATGTTTTCATATAATGTGCATAGAAAATTGTATAAAAATGTTTGAAAATAATCTGAAAGTAGAAATTTGAAGCTTGGTCTTGTGAACTTTGTAGCTTTTTACATGTTACATGTTAATTAGATTCACTAAGACTATCTGAAATAACTCATTTGATAAGTCAAAGTTGAAATTTGAGTGTTTTATTGCTTAATCAGTACATCCATTTGATAGAAAGTAAAGTCGATTTTTCAATATGTTTGAATCTGGAAGGGAGAATGGGATTTGAATCGAACACTTTGTAACTTTTGAATAGAATATCGATTACAACTATTTTTTTGACTCCATAGAAATAGCAAGATATTCTCTTTTACCTCAGTAATGTGCATATTTTTATGAAGTAGTTTAGTAAGCTATAGGATTTTCAAATATTTTGATATTTGTTATGTTAAAAGCATTGCACAATTTTGAGATATAGACACCTGTACTTTAACAATTAATTCAGAGTTTTTGTTAGATCTATAAAATATGTATGAGTCTTTTAGCATGATACATACACACACACACACATATATATATATATATATATATATATATATATATATATATATATATGTATGTGTGTACTTTGATTTCCCTTTTGTATTATAGTTTAGTATGATAAGATTACATGTCACCTGTAAGTTTACAGATATCTTTCTCTTCAGGTCCCAGGCTGTTATACTTATTTATTTAGAGATTTGGTGATAATGTTGAATGAGTGAATAATTTAGAAATATTTAATGGATACTTTATACCACTATTACATAAACAGATATGTAGTACACTATTTGTTGGATTATTTAATATTAGGGGTAAATAGAAGACTATTATTAAACTTTTATGTAGTACTGAGGGAGTAGTTTTAAATGGCAAAATATATAACTAAATTAATAACCTCTTATTATTTTTTACTTATATATAATATTATATGAATTATTTGGAAGTCACAGTAGATTTTGGCCAGTTTTTTGAGAAATGTTTAGGTTTTGGTAGGTAGAGAGATAGTGTAGCAGTTTGTCTACTTGATAGGCAAATTAGGAGCTTTGGGATTCATTGTAGGTTATATTTTATTAGCCGTATATTGACTTGTCTTTGTTTTTGTTATTTATGGGTTTTAGTAGTTTAGTTTGTAGAAAGAAAAACTTAAAAAAATGTGGAATGTTAAGATAGTATTGGAGGAATGCATTAGAGTCTTATATACAATTAAATTATAGGGGGATAAATGTGTCATATAATCCTTTAAAAGAAAACTTTTTAAGTACACAGTATAAACAGTTTTAATCTAATATCTATTAATGTAAATGGACTAAATAATGGCAACAAAAAGAAAGAATTGCATGAGACATCAAAATTAAGTACAGGAGACATTACATTCTTGCAAGAGATTCATCTGAAAGATAAAGATATACAATATTTAATTAACTTAGGTTACAAAATGTTATCATCTGCTTCTTTTAACAAAAAGGGGAGATAAACTGCTATACTTTGGAGAAAATCTACTGTAATGCCTAAGGCTACGGAATCCATTAATGATCCTAAAGGAATATATACATTTATAATAATTAAATATAATGGCAAACACTAGCTAATTTTTGCTGGATCCCTTGAATAAATGTAAGAGTGGCTAAAGATCACTTAAACATAGTACAAAGTCATTGGAAGGGTAGTTTAATTATAGCAGGGGATTTTAACTCCATATCTAGTATAGCAGATACAAGTGAATAGAATAAAGCTAAAATACTGGTATCAGGTAAAGCACTAAATAGATGTATTAGTAATAACTTAGTTGATTTACTAGTAAACGCAGAAGATAAGTCATCGTTCTTCAGTCATTATTCTTGTGAGTATGGGACACAAACTAGAATTGATAGGATTTATGCCTGTCTAGATTTACTTAAAAAAGTAAATTATTTTAAAACTATTTCTTATACTTTATCTGATCATAATACACTAATTAGTAATATATTAATAGATATAAGGAAATTTCAGATTATTTATAGAATCCCAGTATATATAATGAAATTAAAAGAATTTAAGATGTGGTTGGCATAATAGTTAAGGTCCTTACCTCAAAGACACAAGGTGCAGGATTTGATTCTGACCATATGTTATTGGCTAGGCTTAAAATGGCTCTTCAGGGCAGTTAGCCAAGTATTCACCCATGAACCTTAAGGAACAAATTGAACATTTTTTTATCTTTGAATAATAATGGTCAGGTTAATAAATTCATAGTAATAGACTCCTTAAAATACACATTAAAGACAGAATGGGAATATGGGCTAGTAATAAAATGAAAGAATGGAATAAAGAGTTGTCAGAAATAGAAGATGAAATGCACAAAGTGTGGTATGAACAATAAACAAGAAAATTAGATAACGCTGAAGTAACAGAAAAAATAATGACCAAATATCAAACCGTTTTAGCGCACAAAGCAGAGACAGCATAAAAAGATTAAAACGGCACAGTTCTATGACGACTTTGAAAAATCTAAATAGATTGGCCAATAAAAGTAAGATGTTAAGCAAAAGGTACATATCAATAATAACCAACATTCTCACAATAAGCTTACTTCAGACATGAGGAAATATTTAATATTTAAAAAAAAATCCATGAGGATCTTAATAAAGATAAAAATAATAATCCTGATGATTACAAATTGACAAGTATTTAAAGAAAAATTTACTAATAAACTTAATGACCAACTAATATTTATTTATTTAACATTTGTTTACCGGGAAAGTCCAAGTTGGAATGGGCCAGTTTTCAGCAGAGGCCAAGGGAGAAACACTCCAGACACATGTCTTTGTAATGTGGGAGAAAACCAGCGCACCCAGAGGAAACCCACGTGAATGTTAGAAGAATATGCAGACGCTGCACAGAAGGCGCAGCAGCTGAGAATCAAACTGGAGAACGTCTTGCTGTCAGGTGACAATGCAAACCACTGCACCACTGTGCTGTCTATGATTTTATTTCTTTGAATAAGCCTATTACCCTGATAGAAGTTAAAGAAGCTTAAAAAAAGGGAAAATGGTAAATCTCCAGGGTTAGAGGGTTTAAGTATGGAACTATATAGTCTGCTTCCATTTAAAACTTTAGAAGGATTGCATTGCTAGAACAGTTTATTGGAATATAAACTACCTGTATAGATACTCCAAAACATATGTTAAAATTGGATCTTACATTTCTCAAGAATTCACCTTAACTAAAGGCACAAAACAAAGGACCCTTTGTCTCCTTTAATATTTGCATTAATTAATGAAATCTTCTTCTTCTCTTCTTTTGTCCCTATCTGGAGGATGGTGGAGGTGGTTGACCCCATAGTCAGTATGCTGCCGTGGGTGCTGTTGGATTCCAGACTTCCTTCATGATGCCTTTCCATGCTGTTCTGTCCATGGCAATGTAACTGGCCTCCTATTGGTCGAGTCACTGGCTTTTCAGGTCCTCTTCAACTTGTTTAGTCCATGTCTTCTTTGGGGTAGATTTGTGAACTCTCCAGTATGCAGGGCTCTCTGTCCATAATAGTCTGTATGGCAAGCAACAGGTGTCCATCCTGTACATGTGTCCAAACCAGTGCAGCCTTTTGTTCTGGATCTGTTCACTGATCATTGGCTGCTGATCACATCTGGTCCAGATGCTCTCATTTCTAATGCAGTCATGAAGTAAGATTCCCAAGATTTGGAACAGGCATCACATTTGGAAAACCTCAAACTTGTGCAGGTCTGGCTTGAAGAGAATCCACGTTTCCAGTCCATAAAGGAGAATTGGCAAGATCAGTCCCTGGAAAAAGTGAATCTTGGTGGTGATAGAGATGTTTATCCTCTTCAGTAGACACCACTTGAGTGAGGCAAGTGCTATGATGGCTTATCTGATCCTGTTATGGACTTCAGCTGTTGATGCCAACTTCTTTTCCTGACCAGTGAACCCAGATACTTGAATTCTTGCATTTGTTTGATCTGACGTCCCCCTAAGGTGGATGGTGGCTTGTGACCTGTTGGTTGCCATTACTTTGGTCTTGTCCATGTTTACCATTATTCCATATGATTGGGTAATGCAGGCAATGCTGTAGAGGATATCTGTGGCCTCAGCATCACTGCATGAAAAAATGACACAGTCATCAGCAAAAATCAAGTCGGTCACAGAATGGGCTTCATTGTACTGGACTCTGCTCCTGCCCTTGAATACACTCCCCATGATGGCACCCACCAGTATGTTGAAGAGGAGTAGAGAGACCAGATCTCCTTGCCAGACCCCACTCTGTATGGTAAGCTCATCATACAGTTCATTCCAAAGGTGCACCTGGCTGGATGAACCATTGTACAATGTTTGAAGGAGTCTGATGATTTTCTTCAGCACATGCTTGGTTTCCAGTGTCTTCCACAGGACAGGACAGTGGATATAGGCAAATGGGGACTTTAAATAGATAAAGATGATAAGTGTATGTTGTCCACATGAAATTCTTTCCTTCATTAGCTGACGGATGGTGAAGATTTTATCACAGCATCCTCTGTTTGGTCTGAATCTGGCCTGTTCTTCCCTGCTGGTTTGCTCACTGTGTTTCTGCAGCTTGGATTGTATGATCTTCATAAAGACTTTGCCGATGATGAGTGCAGGCTGATGATATGGTAGTTCTTGCATTCCCTGCTGTCCCCCTTTTTGTGGATGGGTACAATGATGGCCTTCTTCCATGTGGATGGTATCTGTTCCATAACCCTTAGCAGCTCAATTAGTGTGTGGAGCTGGTGGAGCAGGTTATTTCCTCCAGCCTTGATTGCTTCTGCAATGACTTGATCTACTCTTGATGCCTTGACATTTCTCAGTGTTCTGATAGCTGATTTCACCTCTTTGTTGACTTTGCATCATTCATTAGGGCCTCGGGGAGATTGATGTGCGGTGGATCGACCATTGGTCCATGAGGTGGATCATGGCTGTAAAGCTCTTGAAAGAATTCCCTCCAACATTTCAGGCATTTACAAGGTGAGCGCATGAATTTCCCATCTGCTTTTTTGATGTTGTCACTGGTGGATTTGGTCTTCCACTCAATTGTTTGATGGTGCTGTACAGGGTGTGGTACTTCTGTCTGGATACTGCCTCCTCAAGGTTGGCTGCCCCGTGGCTCCAATATGCTTCCCTTTCTGCTTTTAGCCTCTGGCAAACTTCTCAACTGAGCTGCTGGTATCATTCATAGTTGACCAGCTTCACCTGCATCCATTGTGCCACAAGATCCAGGCAGTTATCACATATCCTTGGCTTTGTTCAGCAGCAGATGGGTGGACATAGTGATTTGGTGCATTCCATGATGGAGGTTGATATCTGCTTTTCTGCCTCATCCACATCCTCCATTTGTACCAGTGCAGTGAATCAGTTTGACAGTGCATTCTGCAATTCCTGTTTGAGGGCAGGGGCCATCACTTGCTTTCAGTTGAAACTGACTGGTGGAGATGACTTTCACTTTGCACACTATAAACAAAACTGCACCGCATGGATGAGGTAATGCTTGGAGCCACACTCAAGTCCTCACATAGCACAGATATCCTTGAGCGATGACTGGAAGTGAGAGTTGACCAGGATGTAGTCTAATATAGCCGAGTTCTCACTGGATGGGTTTCACCATGTGAGCTGGTGTTTGCAGGGATGCAGGAAATGGCTATTTCCCACAATGAGATTGTTTGATGCAGCACAGGACAGAAGTTGCAGGCCATTATCATTCATGTTCCCATGGCCAAATCTACCCATCATTCCTTCCCTACTGGACCTATCTTCGCCAATGTGGGCATTGATGTCTCCCAGCAGGATGACCATCTTGGTCTGTGAGGTCAGATTCAGCATGTATTGGAGCTGGGTGTAGATATTATTTTTGGCTGGGTCTGGACCCATCTTGATTGATTTGTAGATGTGCAGAATGTGCAGAGTGTGGGTCTTGGTGGTACTATCGATGGTGAGTACTACCAGGTGGTCCAGTGTTGGTTGGAAAGTTATTATGCTTCTTGCAGCTCAGCTGTCCACCATAATCCTGACACCAGTCTCTCGCTTCTCACTGCAGAGTACTACAACATTATTGTTTCATCAGCTGTAGGTAGTTGGAAGATCAGTGCTCCAGATCCAGTGAGTCATAACTCTGACAGCAGTCAAGATTTTGCATTTCATGAGTTCCTTGGCAATGGTTTACTTTTACTTTTGGCTTATTTGGTGGCTGGATTGAATGTCCCATGCAGTGATATGGGTTTCCAATTTTGGTATAACGAGGTTCCTTTGGCCAGTATCCCACTTCTCACCAGCACCCTGGGTCCCCATTGCTAGTGCACTGGCTGCCCCAAATGTGGTAGCATGAGTGAATGAGTTTCTTCGAATTTCATTGCAGTTTTCCTGGCTTTCCTGTTTTGGTCACTGCAGTGGGGTGACCACCCTCCCCATTTTGCAGCCAGGCTTGGGGCCATCCTTAGCGGAGCTTTGAAACTTTAGCTATTAATATAAGAAACAATAGAAAATTGATGGATTCTCAATTAAAATAGATTGTCAATCTAAAATACATTTTTTTTCATATGATATTTTACTAACTATAGGAGATTGTGTGTATTGCATTCAATAACTTTAGTACCTGACAAAAAAACTATTAATGAAAATGAAAAAATGTTAATTTCATTCTTATGGCATCTTAAAAAGCCAAGAAGTGCTTATAGAAATCATGAGATTATTGGAATATGGTGTTAATAGCTTCCGAGATGTAGAATCTTATTCTATTGCTGCAAATTTTAAATCTATTATACTTTGGATAGATTCATCTTACACTAGTCAATGAAAAAGCATCCAGGAGCAGAGTATACTAAATTATTGTTTATTAAATATGATAAATTAGAAATATATAAAAAAATCTTTTCACCTGGTTAACAAAATTTGACTTATAAGGAAATTAATTTCAATTTGTAGACTCTGTATATATAAAATCAATTATTAAAACAGTTAAGAAACATATTTTTAAAACTCCATTAATATCAAAATGGAAATGTTTGTGCTTTTCCGTTGCACACCCCTCTAGATTTAAGAAAACTCAGAACAATGTTAAAATGAATTTACTAAAAAGGAGTGGATTAGTATTTTGGTCTGGTTGCTTTGAAAAAGGAAAAGCTAAATCCCAGCATATTTAGTGAAAGAATGTAATTTGGATGAATCTGCTAACTAGTTAATATTATCCATCAGGAAGAAATTAAATGAATTTGTAGATAATATGAGTGAAGTGGAACAGAACACTATTCCCATTATATGACTATATGACTGCCGTCATCGAAGGTAGACTGACCTGCAAAGGAAGCTTGTCCAAGTTGTATAAGTTAAGGTTAAATTATGATAATAATTTTGATTCTGGAACCTTTTAGATAGTAGTGGATTGAGAGACTCGGATGGTAAGAATAAAACTTTGTTACTTAAATCAGTTAGTCAAACGTCTTCAAGCTTATACTGGGAAGTTTTTATGTGGAAATATATATATATAAAGTGTTTGTTACTCCCTACAAGATTTATAAGTTTAGTTAAATGGCTTCTTCAGTTTGTTGGGGATGTAGTAAAGATGTAAAAGCTGATTGGACACACGTGTTTATGGAATGTGAAGAATTAAGTGTATATTGGGAAGAGATAAGTATGTTTTTAAGGGGTTATGGTCTGAGAATTGCTCTTTAACTAGATCAATAATAGTAATGAATGTTCCACTTCCTGTATTTGTAAAAGCCAAACAGCAAAACATGTTTTAGGATCTCTTGGCAGTTGCTGTAAAAGTTATTACAAATTTTGGAAATCAAACTTAGTTTCTACATTCAAAAAATTTTTTAATTTAACTGCAATACTATGTGAAACTGTAAAATAAGTGATTAGAATGAGCTCTATAAATCATGCTAGTATTTTTAGTGGTTGGGATAACCTTGAAATGTTGCTATTAAAATACCAAGACTCTTAATGTGTTAGTTGTATAAGATTACGTTGATGACTCAATGTATTCCTATCATTGTATAACAGTCCGTGATATTGAATTTTTTCCTTTCTGTGTATATATGTTGTAAATATGTTAAATTAATACAATTTTTCTTATATAAAAATAACCAAGGCATGATATTTCAAAGTCACGTATATGGGGTTTAGCCATGTTTCAGTTATGGCAAGATTATCTGATTTATTATGGGAGATCCAGGCATGGAGTTCTGAAACTTTATTAGAGATGCTGCAAATATTTAAGGAAATCAATTTAAGCTGTTTGGGTGAGTTTGAAGTAGTTGGATTGGGTTTGATTAGTTTTTTTTTTGTGATGGTGATATGGTCCATGCTTTGGAAGGAGATGGGTGGGTTTAGTAGGAAGGGGTGTTTGGGTTAGGTGAGATTTGGTGGCTATGGGGGAGTAAAGATTATCTCCAAAAAATATTTCTACTGATGGCTAATAATGTGCCAGGTGTTCCAAGCTATACTAGTGTAATTAAAATCTCTCAGTAATATTGTTGGTCTACTATCTTTCACAGCCTAAAATACTTATGTTTCAAATAAGTCATATAAGGAGATCTATATATGATTGCCAGTCTGCATTTTTCAAAATAGTTGACACCTTTAACTATGACACTCAATATTTCAGCTTTGTCGTGCAGAAACCCCAGATAGGAAATAACCGTATATTTTATAATTAAATAATAATTAGAAGAAGGAAAGTATAACTTGATGATGACTGACTTTTATAATACAGCTATGCAAGTAATGTTATTGGATCCAAATGTATATGTTGAAGTACCAACAACAATTGTGTTTGAAATGAGTGAACAGATTGCTAGTACTTTATATGAATGCATGTGTATGGAACTATTAAGTAAATATCTTTTTAATTATTTCAGTGTTGAAAATCCACTCATACCTCAAATCCATGGCCTCCCCAAGATACATAAAGACCCATATAACCCGAAATTTAGACCTATAGTAGCAGGGGCAGGATGGCTAACAGAACCCATTTCTGTATATCTGGATAAGGAATTGAAGACAGTACTTAATGAATATATATATATATATATATATATATATATATATATATATATATATATATATATATATATATATATATATATATGTCTTGAAAGACACAGAACAGTTTTTAGTGGACCTTTATGGGGCAGTGAAACAAATGGGAACAGCATATACGGGGATGCTGGCCACACTAGATGTAGTGTCTTTATTTACAAGTATACCCAATGACCAGGGGATTATCATGGTGAAATCAGTGTTGACAAGGCAGGGAAAGTTTTCTAAATAGACTTTCTCTGTATGTTACCAGAATTGATACTAGAGCACAACATATTTATATTCAATGGCACATGCTACAAGCAGTTGTCTGGGGTTGCCATGGGCATAAGTTGTGCCAACACATATGCAAACCTGGTTATGGTTAACTGGGAATATGAACATCTATTAGGTAACCCCAAATAGCCTTTTATATGTGTTTTGTAGATGATCTTTTTATTTTTTGGAAAGGTGATGGTGAACAATTTAAATCCCTGTATGTATACCTGAACACTACTAGTGACTTTTTAAAGTTCACGATGAACTGTTCTGATATGAGTTTAGACTTCCTGGATGTTACCATATACAGAGAAAATGACCAATGGTTTACGAAACTACATAGGAAACAATCTTACAGACCATCTTTTCTACACAGAAACAGCATGCATAACCCTAGGATTTTTCCTAACATAATCAGAGGCCAGGCAATGAAAACATCTTGCCTATGTTGTCAAGAAGAAGTGTATAGAAATGAGTTAACTAAGCTAAGAACAGGTTTCATTAATAGGGAGTATAGTGAATATGAAATTGATAAGGTGTACTATAATGTACACAAGGAAAGAAAAGGTAAAGCTAAGCCCTACTACTCTGATAGAGCAGGTAGTGACAGGTAGGTATTAGGAATAGTGTACTACCATACATTCCAATAGTTTTAATATACAAGGGATGTGAAAAGGTTTGAAACCATCATAAGACAAAATTGGCATATGTTGTTAGTAGATGACGATACCACCAACATAATGGCTGTACAAACACATTTTGCATTTAGAAATAAGAAAAATCTGAAACAGCAGCTTTGCTATCCAAGGACACCTGTTCTGATGGATAACACAGTGAACGGTACCCGTAGATGTGGAAAATGTGCACAGTGCATTTATATAGATGAATCAAGGTTTTTTAAGCACTTTATCTATGGGAGCTAAGGAATTCTGCTGATTGCAATACTAAGAATGTAGTGTATGTAGCTCACTGCACATGTTTCCATTTCTATGTTGGCAAAACTAACCGTCACCTTATGGAATGGATAAGGGATCACCTTTACTGCACTAGGAAAAGGCAACTGCATAGTGCTTTGGCTAAGCATACATTGGAGAAGGGGGATGACCATATATTTTTGTTTCAGGTTTTACACATCCAGAATGTTAGCAACAGGATGGGGGACATAGTCAATACTACTGAAAATATAGAAGTAAAATGGATTTTGCATTTAGGAGCACATAGAGGTTTGGGTTTGAATGATACTGTTCCATTGAAGCCAGTGTTAAAATCTAGAAGGTTAAAATAATAAATAAAAAATAAGAATAATAATACTGTTTAAGTAAATGTTGTTTTAACATGAGAAGACTACATAAACACATGCAGGACTTTGGGTCAATATGACAGTATTTCTTGAGCTGTTTTTAGCATAGATATCATTAAAGAAAAGCATTTGTTGAAATATATGTATTAAAGTATATGTATTTACTAGGTGGACAACTTATGCATTTATTAGGCAGAATATATGTATTCATTAAGCTGCTGAGTATGTATTGCTTATACTTTTATATATATTTTTATATATATTTCTATGTTTATATCTATGCACACAAGTAGTTACTAAATGGGGAACATGAGCATATATATTTATTCATGGAATTTTTATGTATTTTATTTATATTTATCCACATGTCCTTGCCTTTATACTTTGTGTATATGGTTTTTAAACAGAATTTTTCAGAACTTTTCTGACTTTAGGAATTAACCAAGGGCAAAACATAACCATAGTAATAAATTGATTGCTGAGAGCTGAATTAACTTTGAGTGGTAAGATTGTTTGTTCTAGTAATGAATTAAAGTATTTAAGTGATGTTGCTGTTTGAATGAACTATCTGATGAAGCAATGGTTACCATTGCAAAAGCCCTCACCATTTTGTATTAAAAAAGAAGATTTTACTTTGTCGTGGTTCAGCTTCTTTATTCCAGCTATCTTCCTACTGGGCACCTGTGTTTCAACTTTTATAATTAACATTACAAGACCCACTTTTCATTTACACTCTTAGTTTCAAATTTGTTATATGCTGGACGATTAAATTTTGCACTGTTCCATGTTTCACTAATTGCAGGTATACTATAGTTGTTACTGTAAAGCAACAATTCAAGTTCTTCTTTTCTTTCTAATACTCTGAATATCGGTGTAGGAGCAGTCTCTTGTAGTACTAGGAGTCAGCTGTTTAATATTCCTACACAGTCTCTTGTAGTACTAGGAGTCAGCTGTTTAATATTCCTGCACAGTCTCGTGTAGTACCAGGAGTCAGCTGTTTAATATTCCTACACAGTCTCTTGTAGTACTAGGAGTCAGCTGTTTAATATTCCTACACAGTCTCTTGTAGTACTAGGAGTCAGCTGTTTAATATTCCTACACAGTCTCTTGTAGTACTAGGATTCAGCTGTTTAATATTCCTACACAGTCTCTTGTAGTACTAGGAGTCAGCTGTTTAATATTCCTACACAGTCTCTTGTAGTACTAGGAGTCAGCTGTTTAATATTCCTACACAGTCTCTTGTAGTACTAGGAGTCAGCTGTTTAATATTCCTACACAGTCTCTTGTAGTACTAGGAGTCAGCTGTTTAATATTCCTACACAGTCTCTTGTAGTACTAGGAGTCAGCTGTTTAATATTCCTACACAGTCTCTTGTAGTACTAGGAGTCAGCTGTTTAATATTGTCAGCTGTTTAATATTCCTACACAGTCTCTAGCTGTTTAATATTCCTACACAGTCTCTTGTAGTATCAGCTGTTTAATATTCCTACACAGTCTCTTGTAGTACTAGGAGTCAGCTGTTTAATATTCCTACAAGTAGGAGTCAGCTGTTTAATATTCCTACAGTCTCTTGTAGTACTAGGAGTCAGCTGTTTAATATTCCTACACAGTCTCTTGTAGTACTAGGAGTCAGCTGTTTAATATTCCTACACAGTCTCTTGTAGTACTAGGAGTCAGCTGTTTAATATTCCTACACAGTCTCTTGTAGTACTAGGAGTCAGCTGTTTAATATTCCTACACAGTCTCTTGTAGTACTAGGAGTCAGCTGTTTAATATTCCTACACAGTCTCTTGTAGTACTAGGAGTCAGCTGTTTAATATTCCTACACAGTCTCTTGTAGTACTAGGAGTCAGCTGTTTAATATTCCTACACAGTCTCTTGTAGTACTAGGAGTCAGCTGTTTAATATTCCTACACAGTCTCTTGTAGTACTAGGAGTCAGCTGTTTAATATTCCTACACAGTCTCTTGTAGTACTAGGAGTCAGCTGTTTAATATTCCTACAACAGTGTTTCATGAACAGACCTTAAAGTTCTTAATAATTCTAAAGGGTGTTCAACTGTAATTTTTGACAGTGTTAGATACACAGCAGGTATGTTAAATATGTTAGCTGATCAAACTTTTATGAGAAAGTTAATAAGAGACATGTAGACAACATGATTCAGAGTGTTTATGATGTGTTAGGCTGCTTAAATCTGGTATCATAGATAAAAGTTTGCATGATTATTTTTTTGTTCCCTTACTTCTGTCAGCAATGGACTTCCTAAGCTGCATAAAGACCCTGTTCACCCTCATTTTAGACCCACAGTCGCAGGTCATGACTGGTGCACTGAACCAATATCTATTTTTTTTAAAAACAGCTGAGACCTATTCTTAACACTATTCCACATGTGGTAAGAGACACTAAGCGGTTTTAGAAGACATATGATTATACTTGCAGCTCACAAAGCACATGTTTGTTAGTTACAATGGATGCATCTTCTCTCTTTACTGTAATTCCTAATGACATGGGTATAATTTGAGTTAAAAAGTTTTGAATGCCTTTTCTGATTTTGATGAAACTAAAATCGATTTAATTTTAGTGTTATTAGACACAGTATTAGTGAACAATGTGTTTTTATTCGACAACAAATTTTATTGGCAGAAGCATGTGGTAGCTATGGGCACATCTTGTGCCAATTGCTATGCCAATGCTATCATGGTGACCTGGGAACAGGAATTTGTGATCAATGGTACATATAAGGAGTTTATTTCATTTTATTGCAGATTTGTCGATGATTTACTTATTTTGTGGAGAGGGTCCACTGAACAGTTCCGCCAGAATATTCTCCAGCTAGAGCTAAAGTTATTGCCTATCCAATTTCTATACTAATTAATAGAACCATAAAAAGAAGGTACTATACCTTCACTTGGAAAATTCCTCCACATCATCCCTCTTTAAAGGGGGTGATTTCTTTTAATACTTCTAACTAATGCCCTATTGCACTGTTATTCCTTTAGCAAAATAATGGAAAAACTCTCTATAAAACAGCTACTTAATCACCTTCTATACACACTCAGCAATTGCCAACATGGATTCCGTCCCCTACTATAGCACCTTCACAGCCTTACTAACCTTTTTATTGACTTCCATTAATAATAACCAACCAAATAATCTTCTTTCATCAGCTCTTTTGTAGATCTGTCAAAGCTTTTGATATGGTATCTACCAACTACTCCTTCATCGCTTTAAAATCTTCTTTTCCTTTTGATAGATCCTCTTAAACTGGTTTACTAAAAATCTTCTAAAATAGGAACAAGCAGTGCTATGGATCAACAGTCTCTCGAGCTTTTCCTACTGGGCTCTCTAGGTGTCCCCAGGGCTCAATCCTAGGTCCCTTTATTTGTCCTCTCTTTATTAATCTACCTCCACACCTTTGCCACACCTCTTAACTACTTGTATTCAATACGCTGATGATACCACTATCATTTGCTCTTGCCCAACCAAAATGACTCCATACAGCCTCACCCAAAAACCTTTACTACCATAGAGCAATGGTTCTGTAATCACTGTCTTCTTTTCTAAACCCTAAGAAAACTAAACTTCCTCTTCTACCTACACACCAATCCCCTCAATCTCTCTCTTACTTCAAACAATGGCACCTTTATTACATATCTCCAACCAAACTTTAGTATAACTATTGATAACTAACTAAATTTGACTTTCTATTAACTCAACTATAAAGTAACTCATAGAAAATTAGGTTTTTACAGAATCAAATCATTCTTAACTCCATAGTTAGAACTACCATAGCCAACTATTATCTTATCTTTACACTACTATATGCTTCCGCTATATATACTAATATTTCCAAATATAAATATCAATAAGCTTACATTCACTCTACAATAACATTGCCAGATTTGCTAATGCCCTGTATAAAAACACATTACTGCAGAAATTTTACCCACTGTGGATGGCTTGAGCTACCTTACCTGATTGAATACTACCTTCTCTATAGCCCATAAAGCAACCCTCTTACGCTGATTATACACTCTATGTTTCCACTTATTAAGCTCTTACAACAACTTAAAAACGCGCCGTTTAGTAAAATAATTGGATTCAAACTCTCTATCTAAGAATTGTAACTAACTCCATATTTTCCAACTCAGTTGGTAAAATATGGAATCAACTCCTCCTGACCTGACAACCTAAACCTCCAACTTTCTATTATTTAAAACTAAACTAAAACACTACCTTTTCCACATGGTATTATGCTCTTCATGCAACTACCCAACCTGATCTTTTCCCTTCTCACTACTTCTTTCAAACATCTTTTTCTCCAGCCTAAGTTCCACTAAGTAATAGCTAATCACTTATAACTATACCTCCTCCCTTATTTCTATTGCTTACCTTTTAAACCCTACACTGTATCCTGTCTTATTCTACCTTTTCCAATACTCAAGCTAAAGCACTACTCTCCTATTTTCTTTTTATGTACTTTCGCTACATTTGTCATATAATGCCAAATATATTTCTATGCTTAAAATTTTTTACTGTGTACATATTTTATTTGCTTTAATTTTTTTACTTTGTATTTATTTTCTCCTTACAAGTGTAACACCTTAAGTATTTTGTAAAGACTGTTTGATTATCATGCTGTTAGATATGGAGTTTTTCTCCTCGGGCCTCCACTGAAAATGGACATGTATCCAGTTGGACTAGCCCGGTTAACAAATGTAAAATAAAATAAATAAATAAATAAATGACTTTATGTACTATATTAATAGTAGTACAACATATTTACAATTTTCTTCTGAAACATCTAGTATAAGTATATATATTTTAGATGTGAACATAGGAAAGACTGGTGGTGGTATTTATACAAATGTGTTCAGAAAAGCATGCTATCATAACCATCTTCTTCATAGGGGAAGTATGCACCCACCACACATTTTTAAGAATGTAATCCGCAGTCAAGCGTTTAGGATGTCCAGGTTAAGTGCACTTGAAAGTGATTACCAACATCACACTAATAATTTGAGAAAAGCATTCACAGAGAGAGGTTCTCAGAACAAAGAAATTGCTGAAAATATTGGAGCTGTAAGGAAAGTGAGAGATACCTGTGCCAAACCCTATTTTTCTAATCAAATAACTAAGTTAAATGAGGCAGTAGTGCCACAAGATTCGGTAAGGATATGAAGTTGAGAATACCCATGTGTTATGCAAGTGATAATGTTAGATATCAGAGAGTTATTGAAAGACACTGGAACATTCTAATGACTGATGAAAGTCTTATAGGTATTTTAGATCCCAAGCCAAGGTTTAGATATAAAATGATGACATCCCTTAAGAACCATTTTTGCTACCCTAAAACTCATAGAATTGAGAGAGTAGATAAGAGAACATTTCCCTGTGGCAAATGTGCTGCTTGCAAGTATATGAATACTATCAATGTGGTTTTGCATCTTGAACAAAGAAAGAATATACATTTAATATATATGCAACCTGTAGTTCAGAACACATAATTTATTTAGCTTCTCGCAAAGTGTGTGCTAAATTTTATGTTGGGAAAATAGATCGAGCCCTGTATGATCGCATAAAAGAACATGTTTATCATATTAGTAAGGGCAGCCAAAATAGTGCCCTTTCTAAACATGTCTTGGAGACAGATTTGGCACACACATTTTTATTGGTAGAGTGTTTGAGAATGCTATATGTGGTGATATTAGAAATAGTACTGAACAACTGGAAGTCAAATAGATAATCAGGCTCAGAAGCAACTATGGGCATGAGGTGAATGAACTATAGGCATGACGTGAATGACAGGGTGCCCATTAAACCTAAACTAAAGAGTAGGCGCTTACACAGATGAAGTAGCAGTACTTAGTATAGAATATTTGTGTAGCTACTGTTTTAAAAGAAGTTTATACTCATATTAGATATATTGTTATGATTTATTTTATATGTTTTTTTAGTTAGTGTGCATAATGTTATGTATTGTTAGGACTGTGTCTCTTTTTGAGTTAAGTGAAATGCATCATGTGATTTGTTTATTAGAGTATTTAATGCAGTCTTTTTTTATTCTTGTTTGTAGCTGATGAAGCAGTACAACCCATGAAAGTGCTCATACCTTTGTGAATAAAGAGATTTGAAGAACTGGAGCAGTCTGCCATTTTTGGGTTGACTTGTGTACTTAGAATAAATAAAGAAAAGCTTATGCAGACAGATGCAATCTTTATATAACAAAGGGAGTTACTTCCTTTAAAGTCTGTCCACCATTGAACGTTTCAAACAACACATATGCAGCACCCCTCAAGCTCTGTTACCCCAATGCCCTACAAACACACAGCTTTCCTTTATATACAAATACTCAGCTACTGACATTCATCTTTTTTATAAATGATTTTTGAGTTCACTGTAAGTCAGAATGAGGCATCCAAAGTCAGTTCACTCTCCAATTTGGAATGTAGGTTGTTAACAAGGGCACTCACTCTTTATTTTCTGCTCTATGACCGAAAATAATAATTCATTGTTCATAGGTTCATAGGTTCATAGGTGTGTACTAGGCTAATGGCCCTGGAGCCTTTACAAGCCTAGACCATAGGATTACCCTGGCGTTGTGCCACCCGACCTTAGTTCCCAGTGCCTCTGTTGAGTAAAGCCACTGGAGTGATCCCTGGTGTGAATTTTCTATTTCCCATCCACTCATCAAGATTTCTCTTGAAGAGGGCCAGTGAGGTGCTCTGCTTGACATGTATGGGAAGTCTATTCCATAGCATGGGCAGTCTCTGGGTTAAGAACCTGTCCCTCCAGCATGTTCTATTGATTGTGGTAATGAGGTTGAGGTCTCTGGAGCATGTGTTGTGGAGGGATTGGGATTTCTTCAGATGTCACATTTGTAACAGAGCTGGGTCAGACATGGCTTTGTAAGTCAAACAGAGATTGCCTCTAAGTAGGCGATACGAGACAGAGAATTGTTGGAGTTTTTTTAGTCTGTCCATATAGGACAAATATTTAAGGCTGAGGATCCTCTTTGTGAGGTACTTTTGCAGCCTCTCCAGTTGTTACAGGTGTTCAGTGAGGTACATGCCAAATGGGGCATTGTACTTAATGACTGGCCTAATGAGGTAAGAGTAAAGGGAGACAATGACGTCTTTCTTCCTGGATGCAAAACCTTTAGTAATGGGATGTGCCACATAGAAGGACTTTCTGGCCACAGTGGCAATGTGGTGGTCAAAAGAGAGGTTGCTGTCGACCTGTGTTCCCAGATCTCTTATAACGCCTTCTGTATTCAGTGGACTGCCATCAATGTGGTATTTCATGGGAACGAGGTTTTTCCCAAAGGGGATGATGACACATTTTTTGGCATTGACCTTAAGGCCATGGGGGTTGATCTCAGTGAAGCCTTTCTGTATGATGTCAACATCACTTGGGGAGTTAATAATAGCTCCCAACTTGTAATCATCTACAAACTTTGTCAGCCAGAGTCCCTTCATGTTGGCCTGGACTTCAGAGAAGTAGATGCCAAACAGAAGAGGACCCAGGACCGAACCCTGTGGGACTCCACTTGTGACTGGTCAGCAGTCTGACTTTGAGTCAGCTACTTTCACACTGTGGGTTCTACCTATGAGCCAGTTTGCAACTCACCTAGTGATATAGGGGTTGATACTTAGCTTAGTGAGTTTTTCTATCATCCTGAGTGGGGAATGGTATCAAAGACCTTGGCCAGATCAAGATAGGCTGTATGAACCACCTTGCCTTCATCCACAGCTCTGGTGACTGACTCAAAGTACTTGACCACATTGAGCAGGCATGATCTATCCTTCACAGAACCAAACTGTGTGGGATCCAGAGTTTGGAGATTCCCTATATCCTTGTTTATTAGGTCCATGATGATGCGTTCCATAGCTTTGCATATCAAACTCATCAGGCTAATGGGGCAATAGTTCCCAGGGCCTGTATTCGCTCATCCTTTGTGGAGAGGGATGACTGTAGCAGTGCACCATTCAGTAGGGACAAAGCCTGAGGTGAGGCTGTTATTGAACAGGGCACACAGGTGAGGTTCCAGTTCACTCTGTAGTTCATGTAGAACACAGCCAGGGATATTGTGTGGTCCCATAGAAGCTGTACTCTTGGCCTTGGACAGTGCTGTTTTAACCTGTGCAGCAGTAATACTGGGTGCCTGTTAATCTACTGGTATTGTGACTGGTTTCTTAAGGTGGGGAGAGAGAGGTAAAATTGGCACTGAATCTGTCGCCCACTATATTGACAATATCTGTTGGCTTGGTATAGGAGGTACCATTGTGCAGTAGCTTGGAGCAAATCTGGGTATTGCTATGGAGATTCTTTACATAACTATAGAAGGCCTTGTGGTTGTCTTTACTATCTGCTGCAATTCTGTTTTCATAGCTAGCTTTAGAGGATTTGATGAGGGATTTCAAATTTTTGTTGAGGCTGATAAGGGAGTTTTTTCAGATCAGCTTCCTCCTTCTGTTGTAGAGTTTATTTATGGCAGGGGACCACCAGATTGGCTTCCTTTTTTGGAGGAGAGCATCTTGGTTCTAGTGGGTATGGCAAGATCCATGCATTTGTGTACGTATTCATACAGTGCATTGGTGTATGATTCGGTGGTCATGCAACTGATCTCCATTTGCATGGATGCAGTGAAGTTAGCTACCTCTGTTTTTAGGAGCCCAAAGTTAGCTTTGGAGAAGTTTTTCATGGTGGTTACCTTTGTGGGGATGGGGTGGGAGGGATGTGGATTTCCAAGGTGATTAGTTTGTGGTCAGATCTAACCAGGGAGGAGTTGACTATTGGTGTAGAGAAATGGTCACCCATGTTAGTAATGACCAGGTCATGGATGTTGCTACCTCTAGTGGGGGTACGATTGAGTTGGTACAAGGCATTGGAATTAATGAATTCCAGGAAATGTTGGGCAAGTGTATTGGTACATGAGTAGTTTTCTGAGTTAATGAAGGGGTAGTTGAAGTCACCCAGTATGAGAGTGTTAGGTTGGAATTTAATATTCTCCAGGGTGCTTAGGAACATGGAGTATGAGCCTTGGGACATGGTTGAGGACCTATAGCAGGCTACGACCTGAATCTCTGTCTTATCCAATGTTAGCTGCTCCTGAAGTATCTCAGATGCGTTATGTTGGGCTACCAGTCTGGAGGTGTGAGCATCCTTTATGAATATGAAAATACCACCGCCTTTGGAGCTTCGGTCCAAGTTCTGGGGCTGAAAGGTGTGGAATGAGTTATAGCCTGGTAGTGCAGGGGTGCTCTCTGCTACCTTGAACCAGGTCTCTGTTAGAGCACAAATGTCAATATTCTCCATTTTAAGGAGTGCTTCAAGCTAGTGCTTTTTGAGATTTAGACTTCTACTGTTGAGCAGCATGACCCTCAGTTTGCATTTGTTTGTAGCTGTTATGGTGGTAATTTGGTCTTTGGAACACTGCCTAAAAAGGCTCTATAGGGGTGGCAAGAGCCTTGGCCAGTATCCAGAAGCCCAGGGGTGATAGATGCAGGCCATCTCTGACAAATAATCAAGGTCTGTCAGTCATGTCATCCCAGGTAGACAGATACTGGATCCCCTTAGAATGACAATTCAGAAACTTGAATCATATTTCACTGAAAATAATAATTCATTGTTCATAGGTTCATAGGTTCATAGGTGTGTACTAGGCTAATGGCCCTGGAGCCTTTACAAGCCTAGCCCATAGGATTACCCTGGCGTTGTGCCACCCGACCTTAGTTCCCAGTGCCTCTGTTGAGTAACGCCACTGGAGTGATCCCTGGGGTGAATTTTCTATTTCCCATCCACTCATCAAGATTTCTCTTGAAGAGGGCCAGTGAGGTGCTCTGCTTGACATGTATGGGAAGTCTATTCCATAGCATGGGCAGTCTCTGGGTTAAGAACCCGTCCCTCCAGCATGTTCTATTGATTGTGGTAATGAGGTTGAGGTCTCTGGAGCATGTGTTGTGGAGGGATTGGGATTTCTTCAGATGTCGCATTTCTAACAGAGCTGGGTCAGACATGGCTTTGTAAGTCAAACAGAGATTGCCTCTAAGTAGGCGATATGAGACAGAGAATCGTTGGAGTTTTTTTAGTCTGTCCATATAGGACAAATGTTTAAGGCCGAGGATCCTCTTTGTGAGGTACTTTTGCAGCCTCTCTAGTTGTTGCAGGTGTTTAGTGAGGTACATGCCAAATGGGGCATTGTACTTAATGACTGGCCTAATGAGGTAAGAGTAAAGGGAGACAATGACGTCTTTCTTCCTCGATGCAAAACCTTTAGTAATGGGATGTGCCACATAGAAGGACTTTCTGGCCACAGTGGCAATGTGGTGGTCAAAAGAGAGGTTGCTGTCAACCTGTGTTCCTAGATCTCTTATAACGCCTTCTGTATTCAGTGGACTGCCATCAATGTGGTATTTCATGGGAACCAGGTTTTTCCCAAAGGGGATGATGACACATTTTTTGGCATTGAGCTTAAGGCCATGGGGGTTGATCTCAGTGAGGCCTTTCTGTATGATGTCAACATCACTTGGGGAGTTAATAATAGCTCCCAACTTGCAATCATCTGCAAACTTTGTCAGCCAGAGTCCCTTCATGTTGGCCTGGACTTCAGAGAAGTAGATGCCAAACAGGAGAGGACCCAGGACCGAACCCTGTGGGACTCCACTTGTGACTGTTCGGCAGTCTGACTTTGAGTCAGCTACTTTCACACTGTGGGTTCTACCTGTGAGCCAGTTTGCAACTCACCTAGTGATATAGGGGTTGATGCCTAGCTTAGTGAGTTTTTCTGTGATTCCTGAGTGGGGAATGGTATCAAAGGCCTTGGCCAGACCAAGGTAGGCTGTATGAACCACCTTGCCTTCATCCACAGCTCTGGTGACTGACTCAAAGTACTTGACCACATTGAGCAGGCATGATCTATCCTTCACAAAACCAAACTGTGTGGGATCCAGAGTTTGGAGATTCCCTATATCCTTGTTTATTAGGTCCATGATGATGCGTTCCATAGCTTTGCATATCAAACTCATCAGGCTAATGGGGCAATAGTTCTCAGGGCCTGTATTCGCTCATCCTTTGTGGAGAGGGATGACTGTAGCAGTGCACCATTCAGTAGGGACAAAGCCTGAGGTGAGGCTGTGATTGAACAGGGCACACAGGTGAGGTTCCAGTTCACTCTGTAGTTCATGTAGAACACAGCCAGGGATATTGTGTGGTTCCATAGAAGCTGTATTCTTGGCCATGGACAGTGCTGTTTTAACCTGTGCAGCAGTAATACTGGGTGCCTGTTAATCTACTGGTATTGTGACTGGTTTCTTAAGGGGGGGGGAGAGGTAAAATTGGCACTGAATCTGTCGCCCACTATATTGGCAATATCTGTTGGCTTGGTATAAGAGGTACCATTGTGCAGAAGCTCAGAGCAAATCTGGGTATTGCCATGGAGATTCTTTATATAACTATAGAAGGCCTTGTGGTTGTCTTTACTATCTGCTGCAATTCTATTTTCATAGCTAGCTTTAGAGGATTTGATGAGGAATCTCAAATTTTTGTTGAGGCTGATAAGGGAGTTTTTTCAGATCAGCTTCCTCCTTCTGTTGTAGAGTTTATTTATGGCAGGGGATCACCAGATTGGCTTCCTTTTTTGGAGGAGAGCATCTTGGTTCTAGTGGGTATGGCAAGATCCATGCATTTGTGTACGTATTCGTACAGTGCATTGGTGTATGATTCGGTGGTCATGCAACTGATCTCCATTTGCATGGATGCAGTGAAGTTAGCCACCTCTGTTTTTAGGAGAGCAAAGTTAGCTTTGGAGAAGTTTTTCATGGTGGTTACCTTTGTGGGGGTGGGGTGGGAGGGATGTGGATTTCCAAGGTGATTAGTTTGTGGTCAGATCTAACCAGGGAGGAGTTGACTATTGGTGTAGAGAAATGGTCACCCATGTTAGTAATGACCAGGTCAAGGATGTTGCTACCTCTAGTGGGGGTACGATTGAGTTGGTCCAAGGCATTGGAATTAATGAATTCCAGGAAATGTTGGGCAAGTGTATTGGTACATGAGTAGTTTTCTGAGTTAATGAAGGGGTAGTTGAAGTCACCCAGTATGAGAGTGTTAGGTTGGACTTTAATATTCTCTAGGGTGCTTAGGAACATGGAGTATGAGCCTTGGGACATGGTTGAGGACCTATAGCAGGCTATGACCTGAATCTCTGTCTTATCCAATGTTAGCTGCTCCTGAAGATTATCAGATGCGTTATGTTGGGCATTCTGGAGGTGTGAGCATCCTTTATGAATATGAAAATACCACCGCCTTTGGAGCTTCGGTCCAAGTTCTGGGGCTGAAAGGTGTGGAATGAGTTATAGCCTGGGAGTGCAGGGGTGCTCTCTGCTACCTTGAACCAGGTCTCTGCTAGAGCACAAATGTCAATATTCTCCATTTTAAGGAGTGCTTCAAGCTAGTGCTTTTTGAGATTTAGACTTCTACCGTTGAGCAGCATGACCCTCGGTTTGCATTTGTTTGTAGCTGTTATGGTGGTAATTTGGTCTTTGGAACACTGCCTAAAAAGGCTCTATAGGGGTGGCAAGAGCCTTGGCCAGTATCCAGAAGCCCAGGGGTGATAGGTGCAGGCCATCTCTGACAAAGAATCAAGGTCTGTCAGTCATGTCATCCCAGGTAGACAGATACTGGATCCCCTTAGAATGACACCAGAAACTTTGTTGAAATCAATCATTTTCAGCTTGTACTGTGGTATCATTCTGGGTGATGGTAGGATGCTGCTCAGGGCTAGGGTCATACCTGCCTGGGCTACATAATCCTCCATGTCTCTTTTCATGTAGTCCAGGGAGGTACGTCTCAGGTCATTTACACCCACATGTACAATGACAGAGTCATATTTGTAATTGTTGTTGAGGGACCTGAGTGCATGCGTTAAGTGGTGGATCATAGCACCTGACAGACAGCTGACTGTTACTTTCTTTTTATTCAACCTAGTGAGTGGGACATCAGTGTGCCTCATTATCGACTCACCTATGACTAGTGTGTTGGGCATGCTGTTTTGCCTTAGGGGCTTTGGTTGAGTGGCACACTGTTTAGGAGAGTTATGTGTTTTGTGATTAGTGTTGTGTTGTGGTTGTCGAGTGTGTTTCTGCCTTGGAGGTCTCTGCTGTTTGGGTAGATTTTTATTGAGAACCTCTGCGAAGGTGGGTGTGCAGTTTGTGTTTTTATGTAAAGGCAGTGCTGGTGTGTGTTCTAGAGGGCTATGTGTTCCATGTGGTGTGGTGTAAGTGTTGATCTTCTCCTCTTGACCAGCTATTCCAGTCTTGGCTAGAAAGTGCATGGCTTCCAGTTTGGATATATAAATGCATCTCTCACAAGTCTGAGTGTTGGGAGGTAAGAGGAGATCACATAACCACTGATATCACTCCTTACAACCTGTTTAGCAAACTCTTTTGTCCACTAATTTTGTGGAGTATCAGGGAATGTAGTCCAGTAGCATCTCATGTTGTGACTATACTGACTCCATCACAGTCCAGTCAAAATTGAGCAGAACCATCTTATTTGGGCACATGAAGTACCAGCAAACCAATGTTTTTTTTTTTTTTATGAACACAATAGTTTTCATATCATGTGCTGTTACGAGGTTTAGAAGAAGTTGGGCACTAAAAGGCTGGGAAAAATTCTTCTGAGTGTCATACAACATTCCTCTTAACCTTCAATGTTCTAGATCTTGTGTGAAGTCAGCTGGACTGATAGAAGATCTGCTTCCATGGAAGTGTCCTGTTTGATTTCCTCTAGCAAGTCTAAAGGGGGTCTTTTTCATGTGTTCCTTTCCTAGGCCAATGTATTTTAAATGCCATGTCATCACTATTAACACATTTTTTGGGTTCATATTATATGCACAAAAGCTCAGAAGAGTGAATTCGAGTTCCTCAACACATACAGAGTGAACTCGCAAAATAGCGAAAAGCAAATATGTCGAACATCAGAAGATCGAAAAGTCATGGTTGGCCACCACCACATTCCTGGTGTGCTGAAACTAAAGACAAAACGGCTCAATCCAGGGCCTAAATGTATAACTAGATGTGTGCTAGAAAGTAAACACAAATGTATAACTAGATGTGTGCTAGAAAGTAAACACAAATGTATAACTAGATGTGTGCTAGAAAGTAAACACAAAACGGCTCAGTCCAGAGCCTAGACAAACGTAACTTCCCGCAAATGGAATAATTCCATCACATCAAGTATTCTTTATACAATCTACAGAAACATAAACCTGCACACACCAAATGGAATTATTCCGTCACTGCAATTATTCCTTACACTTCCTACAGAACCATAAACCTGCACACCCGATGGTGCCACAATCAGAGGGAACTAAACATCATGTAACATATATTAGGAAATGAACTGACAAGAAAGAAATGAAAATGTGCCTTGGATGTGTTTGCACTCCTACAGCTTTAACAGCATTGCCACCGTTCATAGGAAGTCCTTTGTGCTATACACTGCACGTCTCTCCAGTACAATTTGTAAACGCTGTTGTTGCTCAACAGTCTTTCTTCTCTTAGGTGATGGCGGACACACTGTCATAAGTTGCAACCGCAACTCATCAACCCTATTCTGTTCCCTAGCCAATACTGCAATGACAGCAGGAATGTCAGTGATCCGTCTACCAAGTAGAGACCTAACCCACCTATCCCAGCCCTCAACATAGTTCTGAGTATGAAGCAAACCCTTGTCATTGAGTGCTGACATATTCCAGAAAGGCACAGGATACATAGGTGGAAAGCGTGGAGTTGTAATAGACCGGGTGAGTTGTTACGGAGACAGCCAAATACATACATATCTGCAAAGTAATTTAACAGCTTCCTACCTTCAGCGGGGAAACACTTAGACAACTCACGAAATGCTGGAACCACTTCACTTTCAGACAAAAATGATAAGTCTATCAACTGCTTTACAGAGTGTTGGAATTCAACTGATGTGCCATACAGCTGGGATAAATGTAATGTTTGCACCTTCCGCCACACATTCTGAGCAAAATGAAAGAGACATCCTTTGCTGCATGCATCTGAGAAGTTGGCTGCAATACTTCGTATAGCAGCCAACTCAAAGTCACACAGTAGGTATTCCACTGTTGGTGTTAACTCTAATTTACCTAATAATGTGAATACACACTCCCACATATAGTTATACGATTTGAATGACTTTTTAGTCATCAAATAGTATAACAATGGGACACATTTCTGGTTACTGCTATGAGAAAGGATTCCATGCACACTATAAAGTTGTCTGCAGAATCTTCCTTTCATCAGGAACATGCCATCCATGAACCAGATAGGTGACTTGCACAGATCTACTAGGTTTTCCTCAGTAGTGAATACCAGCACATGTAGGTTTGAATGGATGTCCACTTTCCGTTCTTATAGAAATGTGGACTTCTTCAGTTTATAGTCAGTTAAACATACTGAACTAAGCACTGTTGATGGTGGAGTATTTGTCAGCAACCACTTACGCCTTACTCTATTCACCTGCTGTAACATTGATCTCCTTGTGGGTAGGGTTACAGTGGTTTCCACTGAAGTAGTTGCTAGTACATCAACTACTAATGCTGGAGTTTTCCTACAACAACTAGCCAACTGTTTTAATCTATGGCAGGCTTGGTATTTTTCCACTTCTGTCGGGTTGGAAGCATGCCTGTGAGATGTGGATTTCAGCAGGATTTCCTCACCACCATCTGCTGTGGATATTGCCCTGCCTCTACATTTCTGACTGTTCTTTAGCCTACAACACCAATACTTCTTACTGTGTAACACCTTCTTAAGATTATACAGATAACCTTCTACTACCAACATGTCTTTATTTTTCTGCGACTTCACTGTCTGATAGCGGTTACCTATCACACCACAACCCAACAGCGTATATGCAGCCATTAGTGCACACATACGATGACATACGAACAACCTACTTCTGATTACCAGCCATTTACACTGCACTTACTTACAATAACAGCCCTTTACAATATGTGCTACATGCACAATCTTTTAATGATGCACAGGATTATTTCTTCTTTCTTTAAACTATTCTGCGAATGTCTATGTGCGTAATTACTGGGACTTTGTATGGGTAGTACGACTGCATTCTGTGCTGTTGTTTATGCTTTGTGTACTGTTCGGTTAATGTGTATACACAAGGTTTAGATGTCACTACGGCACACATTACTGGAATTCTGTTTGGGCTGACTATAACATTTTGACCTGCTTTCTTTCGCTGAATATGCATTTCACTATTTTGCGAGTTTGCTCTGTATGTGTCGGGGAACTCGTATTCGCTCTTCTGAGCTTTCGTGCATATAATATGAACCACATTTTTTAATTGTGTTCTCACCATTTCTCATCATGCATTCTCTGAGTCTCTTTCCAATCTGTAAGCTAGTTGATATTATTCTGCTCATTCACAGCCTCAGTGCCGTATAAACTGCAGGCCACTCAGATTGCAAGTTTATCACTTATGACCCATTAACTCACAGAATATGAGCACTGCTAGCTCTGTCATTATACCATACCTTCTGGTTCTTCTGGGCCACTGTCTTATTTTGGGCCTTTCTTAAGGACATTCATCTTTTTTTCTGTAAATGTAAAGACATTATTCAATAGTAGAGTACCCTGTGAGACATGCTTATATTCCCACTCTTTGTAGATAAAGTTTATATTCTTATTGTGCTTGGTACAAGAGTTCTGATAGGGAAGAACTCATGATCCATTGGGTCACCTTCTTATACACAAATAATGAATGTTGCAGGCACTTTTCCTAGTCCTTCCTTTGCTGTTCTAAAAGTATACAGAGTAGGCCTTAAAGGTACCACTAAATGTCAATAGAGCTCCACTGGCTTTGGGATGCTATTGTACAAGATATCATTACACCATGTTATACTTCTCTGACAGACACTTTATTGGTTCCATCATAAAATAATCACCTTGGTAAAGTATAAGATTCCGTGCAAACCAAATTTGTAGACAATTCTGAACAAAGGCACCTGCATTCTTACCTTTCCTCATGTTGGCCAGCTCAACCATTGATTGTTATCTACACAGTCACTCTAAACCTTTTACATGAACAACTGTGGAATTCTTTAAGTGTCTCTCAACATCCTGGCCTACCATCTAGAATTAATCCATTGCACGTATATTAAGAATATTTATTAGTGTTGCTTACCTTACCTTTCTATTGGCTTTTTTGACAAGATCTACAATATTCCTTCACCTACTGCATGTTCATTCTTTGTGCCCAAACTAGGTCCCCAATTCTCCATTTAGGACATTGAGAGTGTCACAGTGTCACTGTTTTCCCTATACTTGGAAGTGGTGTTCCTGCTTTCTCTTTCAAGCAGCCACCAAAATCTGGTCTGGCAAATGCTCCCTGGTAAAATTTCTTCTGTTTCACTTTTCTTTTATTTAATTTTTTTGTTTGTCTCAAAATGGTTAAGCTGATGTTCCAGCCTTCAGTCTACATTGTCTGGGATGTATATAGGCTCACAGATAAGTAGTAGGCTAGCTGCCCCTATAAGCCATTTTAAGCCTAGCCAATCTTCCTCAAGGGTGAAAATCAAAACCTGTACCTTGTGTCTGTGAGGTAAATGCCTTAACCCTTTTGCCAACTCCCAACCAAGCAGATTGCTTGATATACACAACTACACAGTCCACTCATCTGAGGAAATTATTTGAAAATACAAACTTCTGTGACCATCTGTTTTGTCACTGCAACCTTCAAGTCAGATGCCCTTGTTATTCATAGTGTTGGTCAATTCTAGGCCTTGCTTAGACCCTTTACTCTCACATATGGCAGCGTAATGTTTGCATTTCTCTTACTTTCTCACCTCACTACACATTGCTTCACAAAGTTTTTGATGAGACTCACCTTGTACATCAAAATAGTTACCCTCAAAATTGGATATTCTACAACATGTAGAAAATTTGGTAAATTTTAAATTAAAAACTGAGCAGCAAATGTTTTTCTCCTCCTAAGTAAAAGTTAATTGGGGTCACCAAACAGGAAACATTTTAAGCAGCTGTCTCAGACAAGGGAGTTATATTCAGGGATACTAACTCTTATGTATTTTATTTTTTTTGTTTATGTTTGTTTACCAGGGTTGGTCACTGATCAGAAGTGATCAATTTCAGGCCCAACCCAAGTTGCAGTAATATAACACAAATTGTTAAGACGAGTTGTAGAATAGTGTGTGTTGTGTGTGTGTGTGTGTGTGTGTGTGTGTGTGTGTGTGTGTGTGTGTGTGTGTGTGTGTGCATGTGCATGTGCGTGTGTGTGTTGTACCTTTAAGGAGCATTTCAAGGATGGCACGTGCATATAATTAGCAAGCACATGTTAGCTTCAGTGTTATTTTGAGAGTGCAGCCAGTGAGTGAGCATGTATGAGTGTGATAGCTAGTTTGTTTATACGTTTATCTAAGTTAAAGTTATTAAGCCTCAATCCTGATGTGTTTCTACATAATAAAGCTGCTTGAACAAGACCCCAGAAGTTTGTCTGTTTTATCCTGACCAGACGAGTGACATGGTATCAGCACTGGGATTCCAGAGACTGTTTTCCAAAGCCATGAGCTGCCGAGTTAACAGTGAAGGTAAACTAAGAGAACTGAGCACAAAAAAGGGCCAGAAACAAACCAGAGGTAGTGGAAACTTGCACAAACAATTTATTAGTTTATTAATTAAACAAAATGTTTAAAATTAAGATATTTGACAAAACAGTTATCAGAAAAGCACATAACGTGTTTGGAATTACCTTGGAAATTGCAGAATTTTATTTTATTTTATTTTGGCATAAAGTAAAACAACCATGTTTAGAGTAAACTGAGCACAAGGAAAGTATAGTGTGCATGAAGAAAGATTAAATGAACAAAACAAATATAATAAAGGGCAAAAAAGGACATTAAGCATAAATAAGGCAAGATGACTGCATGCTTTTTGACATGGTACTGTGTTTTGGCATAAAGTACTGTTTCCTCACTGACTGAAACTATACAGGGCATAACTAGAGTTATTTGATGTATCTCAAGGTATGTAAAAGTGCTTACAGTGTGAGTTTATTACTGCGCATTTATTCCGAAGAGTTTATTTGTGTGCAAAGTGCAACTATTTCATAAAGTGCAGTCAAAATGCAGACATTTCAAAAAGTTTCTTGTGCTTGGCGTGTCTATTCTCAGAGTGCTGCCATTACAGAGTGTTTCTCGCACTGTAAAGAGTTATTTAGCAAAGTACAGCCATTTGGGGAAAATTTCAGTGTGCTGTGTACTGTTTATTCACAAAGTGCAATTACTTCAAAATGTTCTTACTCTGAGCTTCCTCTGCCCAATTTATTCGCACAGTGCAGTTATTTTGAAATATTTCTTACACTGATGAGAGGTGATTTCTTACAGTACAGTGATTTCAAGAGTATTCTTGTGCCTGGGAGACTTATTTTCCAAAGTTCAGTTATTCAGAGGCTTGTTGTGCTATTGGGCATAGTTACAAGTACAAGCATAAATTTCTGGCATATGTATATGTGTGTGTGTTCATGCATACTTGCAAAAGCCTTCACTTGTATATGTTCATATGGCAGAGGCATTTTGCAGACCAGGACCACTTGTATTTGATCAGAATATTGCACGGAATTGGAGAATATTTTAGCAAGAGTACAATATTTTATACAAGCAGCTTATTCTGGCAAAGATGCACACACTAGAGCATTCATTTTGTTAGACCTAGCTGGGTCAGAGGCCATTGAAACAGAGTGTTCATTTGTATATGCACCATGCAGTTTATGAAGGAGAAGGGGAAAACTATCTTATTATTGTACAGGGTGAATCAAGGGAGGACCCCGAGTGTTTGAAATGCAAATTCAGGGAAATGTGTAACCCCCCAGACAAATATCACATTAAAGAGACATTTGTTTTACACAAGAGATCAAAAGCAAGGGGAAACTTTTGCAGGTTATATTACTGACTTGAGAAACAAGTGACTAAAAAAATGAGTTAAGAAGGGACAGGCTTGTGTGTGGTTTTAATAGTGCTGCAGTGAGAAAGATTTTGCTTCACGACAGTAATTTAATGCTGAGCAAAACTATTAACATTTGTCAAATCCATGAAGTTACAGAAAGGCACACAAGTATGCTTGCAAATGATAAGAGCATCGTTTCAGCAGGCTCCAGAGCAAATGTAGACAGCATGCAACATGTGGTTAGCAGGAGCAGGCCTAAGCATGTGGCAGCTGTAATCCCTGCGGGTGTGGCAGGTAAGACCAGTGGTTTTCCAGCAAATTCTAAGACTAGTTCAATGAAAAGGACATGCTCAGTGCAGTACAAGGAAGAGTCAGCAAAACCCAAATCAAGCTTTATTGCGAACTGTCACAATTATGGTGCTAGTCATGAGTCTAAAAGAGAAAAGTGCTTAGCATTTGGTCAGCAATGCTACAGGTGCAAAAATGGAATAAATTTCAAAAGTTTTGAAAATCAAGTAAACCTCACACAATTATAAAGAAGGGTCACTTAGGAAAGCAAGTTGATCATATAGAGAGCTGCAGGCCTACTTTCTGTGTAGATGCTGTATCAGTAATTGGTGAAAAGGTTGATGCAGTAAATTTGTTGGCAAAGAATGAAGTGTTTTGTACTATCCAGAGCAATAGTAAAACCACAGATCTCAAAGTAGACACTGGTTCAAAGTGTAATATTATCTCAGCAGGCACATTTGCCAAGGTGAGATATGGTGAGCAACTTAATGTGGTCGGTTGTGCGAAACTTGTTGCTTATGGAGGTGAAGAAATTCAAACTGAAGGCTCAGTAGTGCTTTCATGTTATTTGGGTAGGAACTGCTACAGCTTACTATTCTATGTAGTCTGATGACCCGTGCAATCATTATTGCGTCTCAAAGACAGTGCATCATGTAAGCACATGTCACAGTTCCAGCTTCACTGATACTATTTTCTCAGATTAAGCTGATATTTTCAATAACGAGTTAGGCAAACTTTCAGTTGTGTATTCTATGAAGGTCCCTACTTGATTTGGGTTTAAAAGTTTGTTTTTGTTTTATACAGCCAAGGGAATTATTTCCCTGTGTGGAAGTGGCCTTTTGCAGTTTTTAGCTTTATAACTATGCAGTTCAGCAAGTGAAGCATATCTGCATACTTGCCAGCAACTTATTGAAAAAAAGGAGACAAGTTTTACTATATCAGGTGCAAGTCTGATGCACATGTATTTAAAAACTGAGTGAATTCAATAAAAAGTACAATTCAACTGGTTCATAATGTCCTTTTTACTGACCTATTGTCCAGGAACATAGGACGTTTTCTAGGATCTGTAGTAAGTATAGACACTCATCTAAAATCTGCCAAGGTCTTAGCAGGAGTTGGGGTGACCTTTTGGTCCTTTATACAGAGGAAGACAGGACATTGCAGACATCAGGGCACATACATAGTGCTTCAAAGGCCACATCCCTTTCTTCACAGGTCTTCATTCAGGCAACGTTTCAGTAGTTTTATGACCAGTATGGACAATGAAAATGAAAGAGGGCACTCATGTTTAGTTTTTGTGTGTGAGTAGAAAGGCTTGATCAGTATCTGGATGGCAAAGAACCTTATCATTGTTTGCTTATACAAGACTTCAACTTCCTCAGGTGAAGATCTTGGGTAAGTGAAATTACAACAGAATTTTTCAAATGCATCTCCATTTTGTGAAGTCAAAGGCTTTTTCAAAATTAACAAAGATTATACCAGGTATGGATTTAGCAGTGGCTGGTTGCAATAGCTTGAAAAAAGTCTGCAGGATGGTTTGCAGTAGATCCGTTAACAACAAAACATGCTGGTGATACCAGTTTAGGTAAAATGACCTGAATCAGTGGTTATCAATGAGAATACATGGTCGCCTACTGGGTGGCAAAAGTCATTACCTAGTGTTATGGTACAAAATAACTTTCACGCAGCACACGTCAGTAGAGAATAATACTTTATTTTACTGCAAAGATCGCATGTGTGTGGGAGACTGGAAATCAATGTCCTATCTCCTTCAACTGTAAAAAGCTTGAATTATTTGTACCATTTTTGATAAAAACTGTAACAGCTAAAATATAGCCATTGACCAATTAAAAATGAACACTACAGCATTAATTTTGCAAAGATCTCCTGACTGTCCATATTAGACACAAGCTCAAGTTCCATAACAGAACTTTCTACATTTGCCATGCTGGCACTTTCATGTTGGCAGTAAAAAAAATCAGAAGCAGGCTACAATAATCCTGAATCTAGCCTGAAATGAAAATGCATTAAAATACAGTCAGGAAGAGTTTTTCAACATTTTGCACTTCTCCCTTCATACCAGCTTAGGTAGAATTACCGCTACTGCAGTTTTAGAAGAGAGGTATGAGTCTCTAACAACACCTGCTTTCTGAAACAGTGCAGCAAGGTTATTAGTTGCACATTTTATAGCTACCAGAAGAAGTTTGCACATTCCTAGTATTTTCATCTCTGGCATGTTTGTTAAATGCCATAACTCTATCTCAAAAAGGCGCTTCATAACCCAGCTATCCAATTCCCAAACAGTCAATTGGTGGAGGGGAGAGGGAATTCTGAAATGCCTCACTACTTGATGCTTTAGAGTGATATAACAATTCAAGACTATTACCATCCTTAAATAATAAACAATGTAAAATCAAATACTGCAGTAAAACAGACATATATAACAGCACACACAATAAAGTTTATGCATATAATATAAATACACTTACTGAATCAGCAGAATGGGCCATACCAAAGTGGTATGTGTTATGGGCATGGAGTCCCCAAAAGCCAGCCAAGGAAAGACATTCCTGAAGCCACAGTGGTAGAAATTCCAAAGGTACAGAGTTTTATAAATGTAAAAAAAATACAAACTGTCCCTGGCCATGATCTAGGTACTACTAGCAGCCCTCATGTCATGACCCAGGAAGTATAAGCAATCATCAAGCTATGACCTAGGTACTACTAGCAGCCCTCATGTCATGACCCAGGAAGTATAAGCAATCATCAAGCTATGACCTAGGTACTACTAGCAGCCCCAGGCAGAAGACAGCAGTGCACATTGTCGGCAATGGGGAACTTTCAACACTCTCAAGTCAAAATAAAAATCCATGAAAATGCTACTTATCTCTTCAGAAATGCTTCTCTCCTACCCATTGTCAGAGTCCTTAAAGGACAGAACTTTACAACAGTACTTTGCTTTCTAAATCATTGTGCCAAAAGTTTTCCCAATGTTTCTTTGCTTGTCAATGCCATGGATGATAATTTTCTAGGTAGATTGTTATCTGGTTGCTCAGGAACATTTGCAGATTTTACTGAGCATGCTTTTAGGCCTGAATAAGTTGATGACACTAGAATTCCTCTCTTTACTACATTGGATTGCAGCGTTAGCTTTCAGCGGCTGACTTTTCTGCAACTAAATCCAATCTATGCTTTGCCATTCCAGTTTAACAGATATTCTGGGGCTGTAATCTAGCTAAGTTCTACTCCACAAATGAAAGCACAGTGCACAGAGGATTTAGATCAAAACAGGTCCCTACCAGATAGGATTGTTTTTGGCTTTGAAGTCTTGGTACATTAGTGGGACCATTATGTCCACTGAAGGTTTGACTGGGTTGTCCTCCCAGTTTAGTACCAACTTAACTGAGGTGAGCTGTGACAATGTGACAAGGCAGAACTGGTGTATAGAATTCTGGCTAACCACTGTACCAAAACAGAGGATCTTATTCAGTAATTCAATTTAGTTTTCAGTTTAATGGTGGGGGAGATTAATGTGCAGTCCCTCACTCCTGAGTCGGTTACCTACCCAAGTTCCACAATCATAGGTTCATAGGTTCATAGGTTGGTACTAGGCTATCAGCCCTAGGGCCTATACAAGCCTAGCCATAACAATTCCCTGGCTATTTCTTCCCACACTATTTACTTCCCTGGACCCCTGTCTAGCAGGGCGACTGACGTGATCCCCGGGATGAATTTCCTTTCTCCCATCCAATCGTCAAGGTTCCTTTTGAAGAGGACCAAAGAGGCACTCTGCTTGACATGTATGGGCAATCCATTCCAGAGTCTGGGGAGTCTCTGGGTCAGGAACCTATCCCTCCAGCATGCTTTGTTTATTGTGATGACAAGGTTTAGCTCCCTGGAGCGTGTGACTCTGAGGGATTGGGATTTCTTTAAGTGTAGCATGTCCAACAGCTCTGGGTTTGACATGGCCTTGTATGTTAAGCAAAGATCGCCTCTGAGTAGACGATATGCGACAGAGTATAGCTGGAGTTTTTTAAGGTGGTCAGCGTAGGGCATCTGCTTTAGGCCTGTGATTCTTTTAGTGAGGTATTTCTGTGGCCTTTCCAGTTGTTGCAGATGTCTTGAGAGGTACATACCAAACGGGGCATTGTATTCTATAATGGGTCTAATGAGAGATGAGTATAGTGGGACAATGACCTCCTTTTTTCTGGATGAAAAGCCCTTAGTGATGAGGTGTGCCACATAGAAGGATTTCCTGACTGTTGTGGTGATGTGGTTATCGAAGGTGAGACCGCTGTCCACCTGTGTCCCTAAGTCTGTTGTCACACTTTCGGTGTTTAGTGTACTGCCACCTATATGGTAATTCACGGATACATGTTTTTTCCCAAAGGGGATAACTATACATTTCTTGGCATTGAGCTTGAGCCCATGGCTCTGGCACCAAGCATCTGTTTCTGTAAGGCCCTTTTGTAGAGTATCCACATCATTTGGGGATTCAATAATGGTTCCCAGTTTGCAGTCATCTGCAAACTTTGTTATCCAGAATCCCTTAGTGTTGGCCTGTACTTCAGAGAAGTAGATGCCAAACAAGAGTGGTCCTAGGACTGAACCCTGAGGTACTCCACTTGTCACTTGTCTGGAGCTGGATTTGGAGTCGGCTACTTTTACAGTGTGGGTTCTATCAGTAAGCCAGTTAGCAACCCATTGGGTGACGTAGGGATTAATGCCCAGCTTAGTAAGTTTATCTATGATTCCAGAGTGGGGGATGGTGTCAAAGGCTTTGGCGAGGTCCAGATAGGCTGTGTGGACTGCCTTACCCTCATCCACGGCTCTGGAGACTGATTCAAAAAAGTCAATAAGGTTCAGGAGACAAGATCGGCCCTTCACAAACTCAAACTGGGTGGGGTCCAGTGTTTGAAGGGTGCCAATGTCTTTGTTTATAAGTTCCATGATAATACGCTCCATGGCCTTGCAGATAAGGCTTGTCAGACTGATGGGACGGTAGTTTCCGGGATCCAAGGTGGATCCCCCCTTGTGGAGTGGGATAACTGTAGCTGTGCTCCACTCAGTGGGCACGAAACCTGAGGTGAGGCTATGATTAAACATGACACTTAGGTGAGGTGCCAGTTCATATTGAAGTTCATGTAGTACACAGCCTGGGATGTCATCTGGTCCCATGGATGCTGTATTCTTAGCTTTGGAGAGTGCGTTTTTTACCTGTGTGGCCGTTATTACTGGAATTTGGCAATCTTCCAGTATTGAGATGGGCCATTTAGGGGGTGAGAGGGGGGTGAAGTTGGCACTGAATCGATCTGACAGGATATTGGAAATATCCTTGGGATCAGTATATTTAATGCCATTCTGTTTTAGCTCAGAGCAGATCTGAGCATTGCCATTTAGATTCTTGACATAGTTATAGAATGCTTTGTGGCTGTCTTTGGAATCTTTGGCAATTTTATTTTCATAACTAGCTTTGGAGGATTTTATGAGGGATCTCAGTTTCTTACTGAGGCTGGTAAGGAAGTTTTTTGCATCCTGGGATTTTCCTCTTTTCTGCAACAGTTTCTTCCTTTTGTTGTAAAGTTTGTTTATGGCAGGGGACCACCAGATTGGCTTCTTTTTTTTGGATGAGGGCATCTTGGTTCTATTTGGGATGGCACGATTTATGCATGAGTGGATGTGCTCGTACAGTGCCTTAGTGTAGGATTCAGCAGTTGAACTTTCAGCTCCCGTCTGCATGGGTGTCATGAAGTTTGTCATTTATGACTTGAGTAGCATGAAGTTGGCTTTGGAGAAGTTTTTTATGGAGGTTTCCTTACTGGGGGTGGGATGTGGATGTTAAAGGTGATTAGCTTTTGGTCAGACATGACTAATGAGGGGGTGACCTCAGGTGTGGAGCATCGATTTCCCATGTTGGTAATGACCAGGTCTAGGATATTGGAGCCCCTGGTGGGACTATGGATTAGTTGATCCAGGGCATTGGAATTTATGAATTCCAAGAACCGTTGGGCAAAGGTGTTGGTACATGAGTAGCTTTCCCAGTTAATGACAGGGTAGTTAAAATCACCCAGTATTAGGGTGTTTGGTTCTATCTTAATATTTTCCAAAATGTTTAGAAAGGTGTAGTGAGAATCTTGGGGTATGGTGAGGGATCTGCAGCAAGCCACAATTTGGATTGCAGTGTTACCTAGTGTTAGTTGCACCTGGAGAATTTCAGACGCATTGTGTTGGGCAACTAGCCTGGTGGTGTGAATATCCTTGGTGGATATTGACACTCCTCCACCTTTAGTGTTTCAGTCCTGCTTTGGTGGCCAAAAAGTGTGGTAAGAGTTGTAGCCTGGTATTGCAGGGGTGCTCTCTGGAGCCTTGAACCAGGTCTCAGTTACGGCACAGATATCAATGTTCTCCATTTTTAGGAGTGCCTCGAGAGAGTGCATTTTGAGGTTTAGACTTCTAGCATTGAGTAGCATTACCTTCAGATTTTGCATGCTTGTACCTGTTACGGTGGTGGTTTTGTCCTTTGAACTTTGCCTAAAAAAGGCACTATAGGGGTGGCAAGAGTCTTAGCCAGTAACCTGAATCCCAGGGGTGACAAGTGCAGACCATCTCTGGCAAAACATCGTGGTCTGTCAATCATGTCGTCCCAGGCAGACAGATACTGGATCCCCTTTGAATGACACCAGAAGCTTAGTCAATTGTTGAGGTCAATCATTTTGTCCTTATATTGTGGTATCATTCTGGGCGAAGGCAGGATGCTACTCAGGGCTAGGGTCATACCTGCCTGGGCCACATGATCCGAGAGCTCTTCCATGTCTCTTTTCATGTAGTCCAGGGAGGTACGTCTCAAGTCATTCACTCCAACATGGACAATGACAGAGTCATATTTGTACTTGTTGTGGAGTGACTTGAGTGCATGCGTTATGTGGTAGATCCTGGCACCTGACAGGCAGCTGACTGTAATTTTCTCCTTGTTCAACCTGGTGAGAGGGACATCAGTGTGCCGGACTATAGAGTCACCTATGACTAAAGTGTTAGGTACATTGTCTTTCCTTAGGGGCTGTTGCTGGGTGGCACACAGGTGTTTTGAACTATGTGACACTTTGGTTGTGATTGGTGTTTGTTTGCATTTCAGCTTCAGAGGTCCTTGTTGCTTGGGCAGGTTACAGTTAAGGGCCTCTGCATATGTGGATTTAGTGTTGCTATATGTGAGTGTTGGTGGTGTGGGTTTAGAAGGGCTATGTGTTGCTTGACGTGTAGTGTGAGTGTTAACCTTCTCCTCTTGACTGTCTAGCACAATCTTGGGTGGATAGAGCTTTGCTTCCATTTTGGCTATGTAAGTGCATCTCTCACAGGTTGTAGTGTTGGGTGGTAGGAGGAGAGGGTTGTCGTGTACAGGAGGCAATTGCTGCATTGCCCCAGTATGCCCAGATTCACCAGGTGGACAGGAGAAATCACCGGAAGCTGACCCTTGGACATGCCTGGTTTGGTGCTTTTTTTTTTTTTTTTGTAAAGTACAGGAGCTGTTTTCCCTTACCTTAGCAAGGTACTTTGCAATTATAGGCTGTTTAGTGCCTACTATTAATTTTTCCTTATTAACAAGGCGAGTTGAGTGCTTGTATCAGTTTAAGGCTTCCTAGTGCTTTCCAACAGGTATTAGAGAAAGTGCTAGTCGAAGGGATGCTCTTGTTTGAGATTTCCACTGATCATGCTGTGACTTTGAATATATAGTTTGTGGTCCAACCAGCCTTTGTCCAGCACTTAAGTGAGTAGGAGAACCGATATGTCGCTGACATAAAGTTTTGTGACCTTTCTGAAAAAAATTGTCTGTTAAAACTGGGATAATCTGTTAGTACCATACATTTGCCTCACTAATAATGACCCTCAGGGTGCACTTCTTTGCATAAGAACCCAACTACCCCACTGTCAAACAAAGAACATTATTTTCTACCCATCACTTTTCAACTGTTTGTTTTTTGATTGTGGACAACTCACCAAACAAATCCTCCTCAAGACAGCTGCATGTCTTTTTCAATGCTTTGTCTCTTGCAGGACAGTAAGATCCCTTGAGCCTTTGCAAATTTGGGTTCCTATTAGTACAACGAAAATGCATTTTGTCGAATGCGTTTTCATCGACACATGTTGAGCGAACAGGCAAAACAGCGAAGCGGCTGTTCAGTGAATTCTTTCCCTGAGAAAGAAGTCGCTTGACTGCTTTGTTGTTTTGCCGTGCTCTGAAGTGTAGTGTGGTCCCTTGCTGGTATAGCTCCCGAGCGTGATTGTGCAACAGTTACTGACCTTAGGGTTAAGGTGCAGGTTAAGGTAAGTGCATATGTATGAAAGTGTTTACTGTTTTATATTTTGTGTTAGATGTATGGTTGAGTTACGTGTGTATGTGTTTTCAGCTGTTTACTTTTGTTTTGGGGGGGTAGAATTAGGGTTAAGGTAAGTGTGTATGTGTTTGGAACTGTTTATGTAAATGTGCGAGAGTTACTGACCTTAGGGTTAGGGTGTGGGTTAAGGTAAATGCATATGGTTTAAAATGTTTACTGTTTTTTTTTTTTCGTTAAATGTATGGTTGGGTTATGTGCATATGTGTATTTAGTTGTTTATTGGTTTTTGGGAGGGTATAATTAGGATTAGGGTATGTGTGTATGTGTTTTGAAGTGTTTAATGTTTTATTTTGGGGGGGAGGGTTGGAACAGCGATTTCTTTCCCTAGGAAAGAAATCGCTGTTCTGTGGTTTCGACGTTTTCAGCTTTCGCTGAAAATGTGTCGATGAAACATCGTTAGCTGTTTTTAGCATTCGATGTTGCAATATAGACCCTGCAAATTCCTATCAGTCACATACTAACAATGCCCAAGCCATCAACATTGCAGCTGTTTGTTCTGCATTGTTATCTATGCAGTTTATTTTCTTTATGTATTAGCATCTGTGTCACTAAACATTGACTGAATTCCAGTATGAAATTTCACAACCAAAAGCTAAGGTAAAATTAACAGTTTTTTCACTGCTGACACAAATGTTACTACAAAGATTCTTTCAGACTGTTAACACAGACCTACGACAGGAACAAAACTGCACCAATAACTTATCGTCATGAAGGACCTTTTGCTGTTCATTATTAATTTTTCTACATGAAGATTTTGTCTTCTATCTGGCACTCCACTAAAAATGGAAGCTCTCAGCTCAGTATTCCTAATTAGCAAATGTATATAAAACATACATTTCTGCAAAGGGTATTACTGCTTAAGTTATAGTATTGCAGTATTTATTATATTCAGGCACACTTCACTGAAGAAAGTGAACATCACTAAAAGGAATTCGGCAACATGCGCTATTCTTCAGATTTATAGAGCTGCTAGAGAGATTTATTACTGGTTTTATAAACCCCATCTAGACATTTCATCACAGATAATCACAACAGCATCAAGAACCACTAACAAATTGCATACATAAAAAGCTATAATCTTAGTGCTTTTAAAACTATGTGGATTGTGTGGCTTTGCCAGTCTTGTCAGCAAAACAAAGTTGTTTGGGAAACTGAGGCTGCATTCTCTAGAACTTGTCACTATTTTTGACTGGGGCTAAAATAAATGATTTTAATATATATATATATATATATATATATATATATATATATATATAATGGATAGTTCAAAGCCTTGAGACAATTTCAAAATGAAAGGGAAATGCAGATATGCAGAAGTACCAAACATAAATTCAGAACTGATAAGATAGGGAATACTGAATTTATCCCCTGCTTTTTGTTAGTAAAGTAATACAACTATAATATTATGATTATCGACATGACTTGAATTAATTTCATTTATTCCATGGTACATCATTTTTAATTAGTAAATAAGCAGGCAAAATTATGAGAGAAAAGTGTAGTTGATGTCTTTTGCAGAACTTTGGAAAGCATTACTGAAAACGTTTAAGTATTACTCCTTATGTTGTAGTGGTCTAATTTTTACTTTTTTCTTTACACTTGAAGTACTTGTGATGACTCTTAAGGTGATGATATCTGTACTTGCTGATGATGTCTGTGTTTGGTGATGCTGTCTAAGCTTGGTGATGATATCTGTGCTTGGCAATGTCTGTGCTTGGTGATGATGTCTGTGTTTGGTGATGTCTGTGCTTCGTGATGATGTCTGTGCTTGGTGATGATGTCTGTGTTTGGTGATGTCTGTGCTTCGTGATGATATCTGTGTTTGGTGATGATGTCTGTGCTTGGTGATGATGTCTGTGCTTCGTGAGGATGTCTTTGTTTGGTGATGATGTCTATGCCTGGTGATGATATCTGTGCTTGGTGATGATGTCTGTGCTTGGTGATGATGTCTGTGCTTGGTGATGTCTGTGCTTCGTGAGGATGTCTTTGTTTGGTGATGATGTCTATGCCTGGTGATGATATCTGTGTTTGGTGATGATATCTTTGCTTGGTGATGATGTCTGTGCTTGGTGATGATATCTGTGCTTGACGATGATATCTGTGATTGGCGATGATATCTGTGCTTGGTGATAATGTCTATGCTTGGTGATGATGTCTGTGCTTGGTGATGATATCTGTGCTTGACGATGATATCTGTGCTTGGCGATGATATCTGTGCTTGGTGATAATGTCTATGCTTGGTGATGATGTCTGTGCTTGGTGATGATATCTGTGCTTGACGATGATATCTGTGCTTGGCGATGATATCTGTGCTTGGTGATAATGTCTATGCTTGGTGATGATGTCTGTGCTTGGTGATGATATCTGTGCTTGGCGATGATATCTGTGCTTGGTGATGATGTCTGTGCTTGGTGATGATATCTGTGCTTGGTGATAATGTCTGTGCTTGGTGATGATATCTGCGCTTGGCTTGGTGATGATGTCTGTGCTTGGTGATGATGTCTGTGCTTTGTGATGATATATGCATTTGGCTTGGTGATGATGTCTGTGCTTGATGATGATATCTGTGCTTGCTGATGATATCTGTGCTTGGTGATGATGTCTGTGCTTGGTGATTATATTTGTGCTTGCTGATGATGTCTGTGCTTGGTGATGATGTCTGTGTTTGATGATGATATCTGTGCTTGGTGATGATATCTGTGCTTCGTGATGATGTCTGTGCTTGGTGATGCTGTCTGTGTTTGGTGATGATATCTGTGCTTGGTGATGATGTTTATGCTTGGTGATGATGTCTGTGCTTGGTGATGATGTTTATGCTTGGTGATGATGTCTGTGCTTGGTGATAATATCTGTGCTTCATGATAATGTCTGTGTTTGGTGATGATATCTGTGCTTGGTGATGATGTTTATGCTTGGTGATGATGTCTGTGCTTGGTGATGATGTCTGTGCTTCGTGATGATATCTGCGCTTGGCTTGGTGATGATATCTGTGCTTGGTGATGATATCTGTGCTTGGTGATGATGTCTGTGCTTGGTGATGATGTCTGTGCTTGGTGATGATGTCTGTGCTTGGTGATGATACCTGTGCTTGGTGATGATATCTGTGCTTGGTGATGATGTCTGTGCTTAGTGATGATGTCTGTGCTTGGTGATGGTATCTGTGTTTGGAGATGATATCTGTGCTTGGAGATGATGTCTGTGCTTGGTGATGATGTCTGTGTTTGGTGATGATGTCTGTGTTTGGTGATGATATCTGTGCTTAGTGATGATGTCTGTGCTTGGTGATGATGTCTGTGCTTGGTGATGATACCTCTGCTTGGTGATGATACCTCTGCTTGGTGATAATATCTGTGCTTGTTGATAATATCTGTGCTTGGCGATGATGTCTGTGCTTGGCAGTGATATCTGTGCTTGGCGATGATATCTGTGCTTGTTGATGATATCTGTGCTTGGTGATGATGTCTGTGCTTAGTGATGATGTCTGTGCTTGGTGATGATGTCTGTGCTTGGCGATGATATCTGTGTTTGGAGATGATGTCTGTTTTTGGTGATGATATCTGTGCTTGTTGATAATATCTGTGCTTGGCGATGATGTCTATGCTTGGTGATGAACATGTGTGCTTGGCTCTGTGGTATAGAAGGATGAAGCCCTTACTGTAATCCAGAGGAGTCAAATTCAATTGAATTAAGTTAAATAAACCCCTACATCACCCACTGGATTGTCAACTGGCTCACAGACAGGATGCAAAAAATCTAAATAAGGGTAGCAACCTCCACAAGGAGACTAGTCACTAGTGGAGTCCCCCAGGGTTTAGTGCTGGGACCTTTGGTGTGATGCATTTATGTCTCTGAAATAAAAGCCAATGCCAAAGGGTCTGGCTGACTAGGTTTGTAGATGACTGCAAGCTAGGAGCAGTCACTGAATTCCTAAATGAGTTAGCCAAACTGCAGGAAGATTTGTCCTAAATAAATAACTGATGCCAACATAATGGACTGAAACTAAATGCCAAAAATGCATTATCCTGTTCTTTGGAAAGTCATCTACTTTGGGGAAATACCACATTGACAATACACCTCCAAGAGTTGAACCTGTGTGGATAGTGACCAAACTTTCAACCAACATATTTCCACTGTCATAAGAAAGCCCTCCTACATTGCACAGCTTATAAACAAAGGTGTTGTGTCTAGATCTAGGGATGGCATTGTCCCCTTTACTCATCCCTTAGAACAATCATTGAGTATAATGCCCCATTTGGCATGTATCTGTCCAGACGCATGCAGCAACTGGAATGCCTTTGAGATAATTTACTAAAAGGATACAAGGCCTAATCAACATGTCCTATATGGACCACTTCAAAGCCCTGTTATTATACTTTGTTTCATACAAACTGCTAAGAGATGACCTGTGCTTGGCATACAAAGAATCCTCTGACCCAGTACTGATGTATTTACTGAACATCAGCGAGTCAAATGGCAACAGAAATACTTAGTCTAGGGATCTAAACCTCTTCTGCAATATCAACAGAATGGTTTGGATGGACAAGTATATCTTACAGGATACCACTGGAATAGACTCCCCATCCATGTAAAACAAAGCTTATCCCTGTACGTATTCAAGTGCAACTTGGATCTATGGATGGGAAACAGAAATTTACCCCAGGACTGCCCCCTGTACTACTAATGGACAGAGGCAGCTCCTAAATACTTTATCCCCTGCATGGGTCCCCTCAAATTATCTATGGTATGATCCCAATTATTGTCAATATAGTAATATATAATTATCGACTGGGGGGATGGGTAAGGCCAATCTCTAACCAAATAGGATAGGTTAATTCAAGCACAAAAGCATAAACTGGGTAGGCTTATAAACCTATAAGTGTTTGCCAGGTACATACTGAAGGGAGCATTATACTCAATTTTTTTTCCTAATGAATGCCAAGTACAGAGGAACAATTACATCTTTGGACCCGGACATCATATCCTTCACTATAAGCTGTGCAATGCAAAAGAGACTTCTTTACAATAATGGGTAGTGGATAGTAAATACAAAGAGATAAAAGGACATTACATTGTCAACACATGTTCTCAGATCTCTATTATAGCTCTGTATATGTGTGTGTGTGTGTGTGTGTGTGTGTGTGTGTGTGTGTGTGTATTGTTTTGTATATATTTTTGTTTTGGTAAAAACATCAGCCTTTTTATGCATTTTACTAAGTTTTGTTATCATAATTCTTACACCATTTCTTTAAGTATACATTTATTAAGTGGATGGTATTTGTGAGATATAACAGAGACTGGGAAAACACATAGAAACACAAAACACACACCTACATTCGCAGAGGCTCTCAATAAAAATCTGCCCAAGCAAGAGAGACCTCCAAAGCAGAAATGCAAGCAACCTCCACCCCCCAACACAACCCAAATGACACATAGCCCACAAACTCAGTGTGCCACTCAACCACAGCCCATACAGCATAACAACGTAACCAGCACTCTAGTCATAGGTGACTCTACAGTCAGGCACACTGATGTACCACTCACCAGGCTAAACAAGGAAAAAGTTACTGTCAGCTGCCTGTCAGGTGCCAGGATCCACCACATAATGCATGCACTCAGTTCACTCCATAACAAGAACAAATATGATGCTGTCATTGTTCATATTGGTGTGAATGACCTGAGACGTACCTCCCTGTACTATATGAAAAGAGACATGGAGGAGGTATGACCCTAGCCCTGAGTAGCATCCTGCCATCACCCAGAATGATACCACAGGACAAGGACAAAATGATTAACTTCAACAATTGGTTAAGCTTCTGTGTCATTCTAAGGGGATCCAGTATCTGTCTGCCTGAGATGACATGATCGACAGACCACAATGCTTTGCCAGAGGTGGCCTGCACCTGTCACCCTTGAGATTCTGGATACTGGCTAAGGCTCTTGCCACTCCTATAGTGCCTTTTTTAGGCAAGGTTCAAATGACAAATTCACCACTGTAATAGGTACAAGCAAGCAGAATATGAGGGTAATGCTACTGAATGCTAGAAGTCTAAACCTCAAAATGCAATCACTCGAGGCCCTCCTTATAATGGAGAACATCGACATCTGTGCAGTGACAGAGACCTGGTTCAAGGCTCCAGAGAGCACCTCTGCATTACCAGGCTATAATTCATACCACACCTTTTGGCCACCTAACCTGGACTGAAACACTAAAGACGAAGACGTGTCCATATTCATTAAGGATATCCACACCTCCAAGCTAGTTGCTCAGCATAATGCATCAGAGATTATCCAAATGCAACTAACTCTGGGCAAGACCATAATCCAAATTAGCTGCTGCTGCAGATCCCCCACCATGCTCCAGGATTCCCACTCCTCATTTCTTGATACACTGGAAAATATTAGGGTACAACCCAACACCCTACTAATGGGCAGTTTCAACTACCCCAGTATTAACTGGGAAAACTACTCATGTACCAACTCTTGCTCAACGTTTTCTGGAATTCATAAATTCCAGTGCCTTGGATCAAGTTATTCACACCCCCACCAGGGGCAGAAATATACTAGACCTGGTCATTACCAACACGGGAGACTGGTGTTCCACACCAGAGGTCAATTCCTCATTGGTCAGATCCGACCACAAGCTAATCACACTAGGCATCCACATCCTGCCCCCACCCCCCATTAGGGAAACCACCGTAAAGAATTTCTCCAAAGCCAACTTCACTCTTCTTAAGCCAGAAGTGGCAAACTTCACGACACCCATGCAGACGGACAATAGAGGTATGACTGCTGAATCCTACACAAATGCACTTTATAAACACTTACATGATTGCATGGATCATGCTATCCCTAACAGAACCAAGATGCTATCTTCCAAAAAAAGGAAGCCAGTGTAGTGGCCCCCTGCCATAAACAAACTCTACAACAGAAGAAAGAAACTGTTGAAAAAAAGAGTAAAAATCCCATGATTGGAGGAACTCCCTGGTCAGTCTCAGTAAGAAGCTGAGATCCCTCATAAAATCATCCAAAACTAGTTACGAAAACAAAATAACCACTCATTCTAAAGACAACCACAAAGCATTCTATAGCTATGTCAAGAATCTCAATGGCAATACTCAGATCTGCTCTGAGTTACAGCACAATGGCTCTAAATATACAGAACCAACTGATATTGTCAACATCCTGGCTGCCTACTGTCGCAGATAGGTTCAGTGCTAACTTTACCCCCCTCTCACCCCCTAAAGGGCCCATCTCTATACCAGAAGAATGCAAAGTTCCTGTAATCACGGCTGCACAGGTAAAAAACACACTTTCCAAAGCCAAGAACACAGCATCCATGGGACCTGACAACATCCCAGGCTGCGTTATACATGAACTACAGAATGAACTGGCACCCCACCTAAGCACCGTGTTCAATCATAGCCTCACCTCAGGCTTTGTGCCCACTGAATGGCGCACACTGATGTTTATCCCACTCCACAAAGGGGGAGCCACCATGGACCCCAGGAACTACCGTCCTATTAGCCTGACAAACCTGGTCTGAAAGGCCATGGAATGTATTATCATGGAACTTATAAACAAAGACATTGGTAATCTCCAAACTCTGGACCCCACCCAGTTTTGGTTTGTAAAAGGCAGATCATGTCTCCTAAACCAGATAGACATCTTTGAACCAGTCACCAAAGCCGTAGATGAGGGTAAGGTGGTTCACACAGCCTATGTAGATCTTGCCAAGGCTTTTGACACCATCCCCCACTCTGGAATTATAGATAAACTCACTAAACTAGGTATAAATCCCTATGTCACAAGATGGGTTGCCAACTGGCTCACTGACAGAACCCACACTGTGAAAGTTGCAGACTCCAAATCCGACTTCAGACTAGTGACAAGTGGAGTACCACAGGGTTCAGTCCTGGGTCTTCTCCTGCTTGGTATCTACTTCTCTGAAGTGCAGGCTAACACAGAAGGTCTTTGGCTAACAAAGTTCACAGATGACTGCAAACTAGGAGCCATAATCAAAAGTCCTAATGATGTGGACATCCTACAAAAAGGCCTCACTGAGACAAATGCCTGGTGTCAAAGCCATGGCCTCAAGCTCAATGCCAAAAAGTGCAACGTCATCCCCTTTGGTAAAAACTCTGTACCCATGAATAATCACATGGGGGTAGACTACTTAACACTGAAAGTATGATAAGAGACCTTGGGACACAGGTGGACAGTAGTCTCTCCTTTAAAAATCACATTGCCACAGTAGTCAGAAAATCCTTCTATGTGGCACACCTCATCACAAAAGGTTTCTCATCCAGGAAAAAGAGGTCATTGTTCCCCTCTACTCATCACTCATTAGACCCATTATAGAGTACAATATCCCTTTTGGTATGAACCTCACAAGACATCTACAAGAACTGGAAAGGCCGCAGAAATACCTCACAAAGAGGATTACCAGCCTCAAACAGATGCCCTACGCAGACCGTCTCAAAAAACTCCAGCTTTACTACATTGCATATCACCTACTCAGAGGCGATCTCTGCCTAACATACAAAGCAATGTCAAACCAGAGCTGTTGGACATGCTCCACTTAAAGAAATCCCAGTCTCTCCGAGCCACATGCTCTATGGACCTAAACCTTGTCACTACAATAAACAGAACATGCTGGAGGGATAGATTCCTGTCCCAGAGACTTCCCATACTCTGGAACAAAGTACCTATCTATATCAAACAAAGCTCCTCATTAGCACTCTTCAAGAAAAATCTTGATGATTGGATGGCAAATAGGAAATTCACCTCAGGGATCAACTTCTGTGGCTCTGCTCGACAGGGACACAGGAAAATAATTTTATTGGGTGGCGAAAGCCAGGGTACCTTTTTGGCTCGGCTTATATAGGCCCTAGGGCCAATAGCCTAGTACCTACCTATGAAACTATGAACATGAAAATTGTAAATTTTAATTTAATACAATAGTAATAATTATTTGGAATATTAATTACTGTATTGATATAACTTTATAACATATGTTTATGGTTTCATTGATTTATTTTTATTAATTGTTGACTATGTAAAAACACTAGGTGCATTCATCTTGTTAAGAGGGATCCCTCAAGCCACCTGTATACAATATGCTGATGATTCCACGCTTATATGTTCTGCCAACTCCATTTCTGAACTACATTCACTAACTCAGAAAGTATTCAACTCAGTAGAAGTTTGGTTCTTGAAATGCTGCCTCCTTTTGAACGCCAAAAAAACTAAGCTCCTACTCTTTACACCTACCAGTAGGTCCTCTCCTATAGACTTCTCAGTCAAATCCAACAACAGCACCCTTATATCCCCTGACTCTACCACCAAACTGTTAGGAGTTACAATCGACAATAACCTTAACTTTGATAGCCATATAAATAGCACCATACAATCAGTAAACAGAAAAATGGGTTCCTTATATAGAATCAAACCCTTCTTAACTCTAATAGCTAGAACCACTATTGCCCACTCTCATTTAATCTCAACTCTTCTTTATGCCTCACCTATTTACACTAGCCTAAAAAATAATAATCTTCTCAAACTAGCAAGCTCCTACAACAACATTGCCAGATTTGCCACTGGTAATAAATTTTGAACTCACCACTGTCAGAATCTAAAGCAGCTAGATTGGCTTGAACTACAAAACATTCTGATTTTTCCCCAACTTACCATTGCCCATAAGATCTTTTACCAACCAAAAAATACTCCTATATTCTCTAACCTCATCACCGCCTATAATAATCTAAATTCCCTACGCTCTTCTAGCAAACTGCTTGCTAGCATAAGCAAGTCCAATAACTTGGCAGGTGACTCCCTTTTCTCCAGTACTGATGGAAAAAACTGGAACCTTCTACCAATCGATCTAACTCTACTACCTTCACTGTCACTCTAAGCAAAAACTCAAAAGACACCTAAAAACACACTGGTTATGTCCCTGCATTAACCCTGACTAATCTTCAACCTTCCCTACTTCTGTCTTCAAACTGCCTCTGGATACACAGTCATACTCTGCATACCCCTCTGTAAGCAGAAACTGTCACTAGTAAGATTAATATAACTTCCAGTATTTATTTAATCTATCAGTGAACCGTAAAGTACCTCAAATATCATGTTGTAAAATGACTTATATTATCCTATATACTCATCCTTCTTAGTGTTAGCACTTCTCATAAAGATTCCTTTTTATTTTTTTATTTTTTTATTTGTTTTATGACTGGATACGATATGTTTGTGGTACTTTGGAGCTTTTCTCCCCGGGCCGCTACTGAAAATGGAAATCTATCCAGTTAGACTAGCCCGGTTAACAAATGTAAAATAAATAAATAAACCTGGAAACACTGTTTAGTAAGGTGATTTGCTTAGAATCATGCAGCAGACTTTGAAAGTTGGGAAGGGAACCAAACCTTGGACATCAGAAAGACGTTCATTAGAAGGTCATAGTTTCACCCACTGTGCCAAGCTGTCTTTGCTGTCATACTGATTATGTCTGGAAGTGAAAGATTGTTTTAAGTATGTTCGTTAAAACTGTATTTGTATTACTAATTAATTCATGGATTAATGATTAATTTGCTTAGCTGGTGTTAAACTTTGTTTCTTTCTTGCTTTAGATGTGAGAATATTGTTTACATTTTTCAGCTAAAATAGTTTTTCCACTCATTTACATTTACAGTGATTTGTAGCACCACATTCCACTGTCTAGCCTGGTAGTAAACAGAAATCTGACACTTCATCAGATAGCTTGACGATCCTCAGCATAGTTTTTACAGATATATATACAGTTTTGTAGGTAGCAGAGGCTTAAAATAGCATTCAATAGAGGAATTATTGTAGTGAATAACATGTTACTAATAATGCTCTCCCATTGTCATTTTTCTTAAAGATCATCGGTATACAAATTAAACTGAATTCAGCATTGATAATCAGTTTCCCACATTTTGAGAAGGTTGCTGGTAGCTAAAGGCTGCTGTACTCTTATATGAACATAAAGCAATAATTTTATATGAAAATAGGGCTAGCTAACAACACCACTTTCAATGGTGATGCTCTGACCCATTTGGAATTCTGACCATTATGGTCATTCCCTTGTGATGTACAGTTATGGACAGAAGCTTTCCTCTCACATTTTCTGCTGAATACATCATGAAATAAAGTATTACTTTTAGGTTGCTGCCATGTGTTCATGGTGAAATACCCATTTCCTCTTACAAACTACATATAGTGTTAACAGGGTAAAAGGGTATACCTTTTTCGTGTGTTTCCTGACATTGTACTCTATTGTAGTTACTGGCTGCAGCAGCGGACATTACTAATATTTAAACACAGCCACACAGCTTTATTTAGGTTCATAGGTGTTTACTAGGCTAATGACCACAAGGGCCTTTTTAAGCCTAGCCATACATCCCAAATTTCTGACAAGTTCTGATACCCTTGATAAGTGTAAGCATCGGCCTGGGAGATGAACCATTTACAGGTTACTTGTTTGCATTAGAGACATATGTGGCAAACCAGGGATGAATTTCCAGTTTCCTACACAATTGTCCAAGTTCCACTTGAATTGGGTTAGGGAGGAACTCTGCTTCACATGGATGGGGAGCCTGTTCCATAGATGGGGTAGTCTCTGGGATACATACCTATCTCTCCAGCAGGTCCTATTTATATCACAGGCTAGGTTTAAGTCTTTAAAATGGGTAATTATGGTACTGTTTGTTTTTTGGATATGCAGGAGGTACGTCAGAGTGGGGTCTGACAATGCCCTTTGTGCCAGGCATAGATCTCCCCTCAAAAGCCTGTTGGAGAAAGAATACATGTATAGGGTCTTGAGGTGGTCTGCATAGGACATATTACTTATGCCCTGTATTCTTTTACTGAGGAATGTCATGTCTGTGCACATTTCAGTTTTTGGATATGTCTGGTTAGGTACATACCAAAGGGGGCATTACACTCAATGATAGGTCTACTGAATGCTGAATACAGTGGAACAATGAGTTCCTTGGACATAGATGCCATACGTTTGTTTATAAGTTGTACAACATAGAATGATTTCCTCACCATTGTAGACACATGATGATCAAAGGCTAGATTACTATCTATGTGTATCCCTAAGTCCCTGACTACTGGGTCAGCTCTAAGGGGTGTGTTGTCAATATAATAGTTACCAGGGATGGATGACTTCCCAAAGGATACTATTATGCATTTCTTGGCATTTAGTTTTAGTCCATGGCTCTGACAACAGTTGTTTGTCTGGGTCAGCCCCTCCTGGAGAACATTTGTGTCAGTGTGAGATTCAATGACAGCTCCTAATTTGCAACCATCTGCAAATTTAGTCAGAGAGAGATGACTGACATTGTCCTTGACTTCTGAGAAGTAAATGCCAAAAAGGAGCAGTCCAAGGACTGATCCCTGAGGGACTCCATTTGTGACTGGCCTCTTTGTAGAGGTGGACTCCCAAATTCTAACTTCTTGTATCCTGTCTGTGAGCCAGTTGACTATCCACCGGATGACATATGGGTTTTTACATAACCTCTTGAGTTTGTCAACAATGCCCAACTGGAGTATTGTGTCAAATGCCTTGGCCAGGTCAAGGTAGGCAGTATGAATGATTTTGCCCTCATTCATTGTTTTGATGGCCTTCTCAAAGAAGTCCACCAGGTTGAGTAGGCAAGAACTGCCCTTGATGAAACCAAACTGGGTTGGGTCCAGCGTCTGGAGGTTTACTATATCTCTACTGATCATCTTCATTATAATTCTTTCCATTGATTTACATATAAGACTAATGAGACTTATGGGCTGTAGTTTCCAGGGTCTGTAGATGGCCCACCTTTGTGCAGGCGGATGACTGCTACCTTTCTCCATTCTTGAGGCACAAAACCTGTTTGGAGTGTACAGTTAAGTAGTAATTCCAGAAGCCCTGATAGGTCATGTTTCATGCTATTTAGAAGACATCCTGGGATATTGCCTGGGCCCATTGATGCAGTGTTCTTGGTCTTGGAGAGAGCATTAAGGACCTGTTCCCTAGTGATAGTAGGGAGAGTTATTTTTGATGATATTTCCTGAGGGAAGGTTGAGGGGGAGAGAGGAGTAAAGTTGGAGCTGAATTTATCAGCCAGGAGGTTTGCTATATCTTCTGGCTCAGTATAGGTGGCTCCATTTACAATGAGCTCTGCACGCAATTGTGTATTGCCTTTGAGGTTGTGGACATGCTAAAGAATTCTTGGTGGTTGTCTTTGGCCTGGGAGGCCAAACTTACCTCATATTTGGCCTTGTGTACTTTATTTGTCCTCTGAGTTGTTTGTTTAGCTTGATGAGAGTTCTTTTATCCTGCTGGGTGCTGCACTTCCTAATTTTTGCCATGATTTTCTTCCTGCTGTTATACATCTGATTGATTTTGTGATTCCACCAGGGTGGCTTGTTTTTTGAGTTAGTTCTGTACTTCTTCCTGGTGGGTACAGCTGCCTCTTTGCAGCTATTAACATGCTTGTACAGGACTTCTGTGAATAGTTCTGCATAGGCAGCAGTGTTCTCAGGGTTTATAGGGGCTTGAAACTTTGCCAGGTTCTCATTTAATAGCAAGAGGTTAGCCTTATAATAGTTCCTGAATATTCCTGGTTTAGCTGGGGATCCAGGTTTTATTTTTACTTCAAAGGAGACCATTTTGTGGTCTGACCTTACCTGGGAAGTCATTACTGTAGGGGGTGTGCAGCAGTCTCCCATATTAGTGAGGACCAGATCTAGTATGGTTGCAGCCCTGGTTGGTGTATTGACTATCTGGTCCAGGGAGTTTGCGTTTACAAAATCCAGGAATCTCTGTGCATGTACGTTTGATGTCGAATAGGATTCCCAGTTATTAGAGGGGTAATTAAAGTCACCCATGAATATGGTATTGGGTTGGATGGTTAGTGTTTTTAATAAGTTTAAAAACATGGTATGGGTTTCCTGGATCACAGAGGGGGACCTATTACTTGCCAGGAAGTGGTATTGGATTTTACCTATGGTGATTTGAACATGGAACAGGTCAAGTGTATTGTCCTGTTTGACCAGCCTTGAAGTATATTTATTTCTGATGTAAAGAGACACCTCCACCTTTAGTCCCTGCTTGTGAAATAGCTGGTCTAAATATGTGGAAGGCATTATAACCTTGCACTGTTTTTGTGCTCTCTGTGGCTTTAAATCACGTCTAAGAGACCGCACAGACATCAGCATTCTCTAGGGTAAAGAAAACTTCGAGAGAGTGGAGTTTTTGTTTAGGCTACTTGCATTGAGCAGTAATACCTTTATATATTTTTGGTTTTAATTTGCTATGTTGAAAGTACTTTCAGTTTGGCATTGCATAAAAAAGGCACTATGGGGAAAGACAATGTTTTAGCTAATATTCAAAAGCCTAGAGGGGAGAGATGCAGACCATCCTTGACAAAGCAGTGTGGTCTGTTGATCATCTCCTTTCATGCTGACAAATATTGCACTCCCTTAGAATGCCACCAGAAACTAAGCCAATTATTAAAGTCAATGATCTTTTGTTCGTATTGTGGCATCATCTTTGGAGAATGAAAAATGCTGCTCAATGCTATGCTCATACCAGCCTGAGACACATACTCCGAGAACTCTATGATGTCTCTCTTCAAATAGTCTAGGGAGGTACATCTCAGGTCATGGACTGTGACTGAGTCATATTGATAACTGAGGTCCAATGTGTGCATGTGTAATGTACCAGATCCTAGCCCCTGATAAGCAATTGACCATAGCTTTCTCCTTACTCAGCCTGGTGAGAGGGACATCAGTGTGTCTCATGATGGAGTCTCCAATGATGGTTTATATTGGAACATCGATACATAATATCGAACACCAAATGAGAGACACATATTCATCGAAATGCATTTAAGTGATTCAATGAATGCTTTACAGGGCAAAGATGCAGTTGTCCAACTACACAGTGTTGCCCTTTTCTCCACTGTAGTGCGATCTCGGAGTTGGTATATTTAGTTAGAGGGGTGTGGAGGAGAGAGCCTCCCACGTTGGGGGGTGTGGGGAGCAAAGCCCCCCACATAGTTATGTTTCTTAGTGTGTGTGTGTGTGTGTGTGTGTGTGTGTGTGTGTGTGTGTGTGTGTGTGTGTGTGTGTGTGTGTGTGTTTGTGCAAGCAAATTATTTCCCAGGGAAAGAATTCACTGTTTCGACCATTCGCACTTTAGTGCATTTGGTCTTTATGTGTCGACAAAGATGCATTTGCTTAAATGCCTCTTCGGTGTTATAATATAGACCCTCCAATGACTAGAATGTCAAATTGTGTGGTGACTTGCCTTATGGGTTTAAAGATAGAGGCTCCTTGAGATGTAGCTCTATGTGTTGATGTGGGTGTTGTTTTGAAAGAGTGCGTTTGGGGCTGCTGAGGGTATTTCTTATGTGTACTTTGTCTAGGAAGGCTTTGTCATTTAGGAAGGTTACATGTTAAGTACCCCAGTGTATGTGGGTCTATATGTCTGCTTTGAATTGTGCGTAATGGGTGCAGCATGTGTACTACTGAGAACCTTATTGACATTAGGAGCATTTTTATGTGAGAGCTTTGCCTCCATTGACGTTGTGTAAATACATCTCTCACATACCATATCAGTTTGAGAATTAACTAGTTGTCAGTAAACATGAAGCAATTTATACATTGCGTTAAGATGCCAATACCCACAAAGCTGGTAACAGAGACAGTAGGAAAGCTCATACCCATGGCAACAGACCCTTTTTTATTGATTAGACCGTTGGAGTGAGAATATCAAGCACTGTCAGGAGTATCCGGTTTGCAACTATGTGGACAGTCAAAAAAGGCAGACACTGGATTTTCAAGTATAAAAAAGTGACTTTTTATACTTGCAAATCCAGTGTCTGCCTTTTTTGTTGGTTTTTTACTAGTTTGTTTTTGGCTTTGTTTGTTATTTGGAACTATGTGGACAGTGCTTGTCACTGCAAACTAGTTGTCCTGTGTGTAACTAGATATTAGAGAATTTCAATTGAGCTTTTAGAGGAAAAATGTCACTCAGGGTGTCTGAGTCTGTATAGAGCACTGCCAACACTTGAGGGGAAACTAATACGTAGACCCTGAAAATTTAAGAATGAAGTATTTAGGCAGCTAGAAGTCAGAAACAAATCAGACAGTACTTACTGAAAACAAAGAATTAACTTGTCAAGAATGTTGAAAGGGGGGGTCACATGAATGGCTATTGACTGGCTACTGCTAATGCTGGTCTCAGCACAGTTTCACTCTGTTGAGATACAATACTCCTTTGCTTCTTCTCTTACCAGATGCAAAATGTTAGCACCAATCCCAAGAAGAGAAGCAGGCCAGAACCTGTTTGGTGATCCACAGTCTTGTTCCTAATGATGCAAGGGTCTGCAGGCTTGTAGCCTTTTTCTGGTAGATGCCTCAAATAGCAACCAGACCAATCAGGTACGCTGAGCACAGACACTCACTCTCCAACCAGAAACAGTCAGGAATCAATGCACTCTGCTCCTACTCTCACCAGGATCAGAATATAAGCACAGATTCCAAGCTGTCACCTATAAAGCAGTTATTAGGCTTTCTGGTGATCAGCAGTCTACAGGAAATAATGTAACTGCACCCCTTGTCTCACCAGGAGAAAACAGAAGCACTAATCCCAAGATGACTACTGAGAGGCAGAATGTGGGCTCTCAAATAACTAATATTGCTTATTAAGTATTAGTTATGTCCTAATGCCTGTTATTTTAATTTTTTTTCATTCCTACATTACTAGCTTATAGATTCATAAATTAGTACTAAGCTAATTGCCCTTGCAAGCCATTTAAAGCCAAGCTAATTATCCCTTGTGAGACTCAAGCGTTGCATCTTGTGTTTGCAAGGCAAACACCTTAACCATTAGGCCACCCTCCCAACCCAAAATGCTGAACTTAACCAAAAATATCTGAATACCCCAATTTCACATCATCACTATGCTTTAGTGATTATGTACGTCCATGCAGGTGTGTGATAAAAGCAGAATCATGACTCCATCAGGTAAGTAATATCACTGCACATGATCTGTAAGTTGATTTGGCTGATGTTATTCTTGCTGCCTTTATTTATGTGTGTCACTTGCTAGTTTGTATGCTGTACTGTATTAGCACTGTAATATGCAATTGTATTTATACAGCATTTTACTTTTGTGCACTGTTTGTTTAAATGTTTATCTTAGGTTATTGTAACTGATTTTCAATTTTCTGATAGTATGAAGGCTGTTGGTTTTCTGCACGTGTACTTTCGTCATTTCTAGTCCCTTCCTATTTGCAGTATTTTGTGTTTTCGTTTTCATCAGGCAGATATTTGTTGCCCCTGTGAATGTATTTTACTATTCCTGAAGAAAGAAATGGACAAATGGAGAACATGCAGAATTCATCCATACAAAAGAGATCTTGACTAAAATCCATAAACTAGATCTCTAAGATGGAAACCTTAACCTGGTTACTACTAAGGTAAAAGCAGGCACCACATCTTTTGAGCTAAAACTTATAATTTGGAAGTTATAATATTCTGATCAGATAATTGTAATTCAGGTCCTCTACACAGCATTTATTGACTGTGGTAACTGTAAATCTACTAAAATGTGTGCTCGGTAACTTTAGAGATGATACAAGATTCATTATGTGACCGAAGTTATCTTCAAAATGTGAACATTTTTAGTATATTAAATTGCAAAATCTTACCTTAGACTGTACTTAGTTTTACTGTTAGGTTCTTTTAGAGCCTTATGATATAAAATAGTAATGCAACCCTATGCTCATCACTGGCATTTTTCTATTTTGTTGCACAGTTTGCCATTAACATATAAAAACTACTGAATTTTTGGTAAATAAATACAGCATGTCTTCTTCTGCTAATTTATCATTCTATATCAAAAATAGTACCCTAAAGCAAACATTTCTGAAATCCATGAATGAATATGGAGTGCATTAGATTTCTCGGGGACCATTTCACATTTTGTGAGACATTGTTGTGCATTTAGGTAAAGCAGTACGGAGGGAAGCAATTTTCATATGAAATCTCTAGTAGAAACTAATCACTTTTAAAACTGGCTTGTTACTTCTGTAAGATCAGGAAAAGATTCTAAGCTAGGATATAAGAACCGAAATTTCAGACTTTAGTTTAATATTCCACAAAAAACATCCTATATATTTGTGTAAAGATTTTTTAAGGTGGTTACTAACAGTGAAATGCAGCATAAGTGGGTAATTATGATTCAATGTGAGACTCTAATCCCTGGTTTTATCATTAATAGTGAAGATGAAATCTAGAGGGATGATGTAATGGAATACAACATAATGATAAATTCTTTACTGTCAGCAGGGTGAATGAGATCTGAAGTATAACATTATATAATGCCTGTCTTTGAAGCTTATTGCACCAGTTTTCTCCTAAAGTATCTGAGCACATACATAGAATGTTAAATGTGTCTCTAGCTTCCGTGATGTCATGCTGTAGTGGGAAAATGATTGTTGCTCATTGCTGTCTTAACTGGCATGGCATTATGTTAATGCTTCAATATCCATGCAGACTCATATGTCCATCTACATCTATACACAAGTATGAAACATAAGTAGATGCCAGACCTTTCTTCTGTATCACTCATGTACCACATGTACACCTGGGAGAATTTCAGAGTCACCAATAACCCCTTCCATGTCTTTGGGAGGTGGGAGGAAACTGCAGTACCTGGAGAGAACCCACACAAACAGACTCCACACATAAGGCACCCCAGCCAAGAATCAGACTGGGGATCATGCTGCTGTGTGACTGTAATACACAGTACTACATTGTGCTTATGACACCATATTATTCCTAGCAGTGTTTCAACTGCTATACAGATGTTCAGTACAACTCACACATTGGAAACAAACCTAAAAGTAGTAGTTAATTCATGGTTAGTATGCATGCCTTACAGTTTGTACCTTTTCATGTCATATTTTATTAAATATTAAAATAATTATAGGTTATAGGCAGACAAATTTCTAAACTTATTAAAATGAAGGGTAGAACTACGGAAAGAAATGAGGAGGTGGATTAAGTGTCTCCCTTGTCCCATGACTGAACTGAGAGGGTACAAATCTTTAGGTCTGCAAGAGGACCTATATAGTAATACAGATAAATGCTACTGTTTATCTAGGGATAAATGGCCTACTTGGGATAATGCCAGGAGCAGCACAGGAGGGACATTTTAAAACATAGGGTAGGGTGTCTTTATCATATTTAGTTATTCAGTTAAGTAGTTAATTTGTTGACTGAGGTAATGCACTGGTCAATTATAGTCCAGTTTCAGTGACAAATAGCATATGTGATAATGTTGTTTGTGATGTTACCAGTCAAGCACTACCATTTTTACAAATCAGTTCAGAGGTCAAGGGTTGTGGTTCACTGAGGACTAGGGATTCTATTGGAGAGACGTATGTCTACACTGCTGTAATAGCTGGTACTGTCAGGGAGGAGAACTGGGATCCTTAGTGGTAGGTTTTAGTGTTTAATCATCAGTCATCTAAACTACTACAGAAGGACCTAGAGACAAGCATCAATAACATTTATGCCTATCGCCTTGAAATTGTACAGTAGTTAGCACTCTAAAATTCACTAGTGAGAACAGTATAAGGTGATTAGTGATAAATGAGAGAAACATGCAAATGCAGTGTCAGCAAGGATTAGGCAAAACAGGGTAAAACAAAATAAAAATTAAAGGTAATGTATATCAGTGTGCACAATCTATTACTCTCTGACTTAGTGTCTGGGATGTAGAAATAATGTCCCAGTAGAGTCATAATAACACTAGAATGTGGGGAACTATGAATGGATGCAAAGTTACGAGGATACAACATTTCTAGGAAGGAAAGGACGATAAAGTAAAGAACAAGAGACATCGATCTTTGTTTAGGGAAAGAGCTTAAACAACAGAACAAAACCTGGAAGTTTTTACAGAACTCTTGTGTTTATTTTTAAGAGTGGTTACACTGTGAAAAACATCTTGGAAATGAATGTGAAGGAGGTAAAATCCAACAGCTACCTTAAAGGTACCTGCATTCAAATGTGGGGCTTGCAACCAATGTTGCTATACAGCTAGCATGGATATCATAACTGTGGGAAGTTAAAACAAAGTAATTAAGGGAAAAATATTATAATGATCAGAGTAGGTGTTTGGTTTGTATAGCGTGTTGTAACAAGTGTCCTGTATTCTACTTAGGTAAAACAGAAAGAACTTAAAAAAAAAAACAAATACACAAATACCTTTATGATATTTCTAAACAAGTGGAAACCAATGCCCTTTTTAAGCCCACAAAACAGCGTAATGGAAATATTTTTTTCTGTGTGTGTGTGTGTGTGTGTGTGTGTGTGTGTGTGTGTGAGTGGGTGTGTGTGTGTTTGAAGCTATAAATAGGGATCCTGTGAGGATCATGGGAAACAAGGAAATAATGCTAAGAATTATATTGGCAGCTATGCCTAGATGCAGGTAAGCCTCACATTTCAATAAAAATATATCTATAGTGAGTGTGCTGAAAATTAGGGCAGCTAGGCTATAGGCATATAACATTTATATATTGGATTTATGTTCGTGTGATGATTTGAATTTTGTATAATCCATATTTGCACCCAATAAGTTTAAAAAAAAGACAACAATGGCTTCTGTAATCAACAAGGAATGATTGAAATTTATATAACTACGTGTTAAGTTTTGTTTCATCTCATGTACAGATCATATGTGTATTTTATAAATACTCCATTGTTAGGTATGCTGTTATTTAATATATTTGTTTTTTACTTTTAAAGGCCAATTAAACATGATGGATTTATTTAAGCCGTGTGATTTCATTAAGACTATATTGGTAGCAGGATGGGGCATCTTTTTTTAGTTCTAAGGAAGTCCTTGTATGCCTTGGCTGAAAGAGTTAAACTAATAACATCATTTTTATTCAATTACACCTGCTCTGCTTTGGCATCTATTGAAGATTCTGGTGTGGTCAATTTGTAAGCTGCTGGTTTGGTTTGTTGTTTCACTGAGCAGGATTAATGCTTTAGTTTTGGTGTTAGTTTGTTCTTGCATTATACAACACAGTTTTTAGGTTCTTTGTCTCAAGTAAAGAACAGCTATAGCAATTCAAGGGCAGATGGAGTATCTAAAATATGAAATAGAAAATAGTTAATTCCTACATGATATCATATAATCAAATATAAAATATGTTAAATAAAAAGTATTTTCATAAGTTAGCACTAAGCTAGCTGCCTTTCTGAGCTATTGTAAGCCTAGCTGACTTCCCTCAAAGCTGGGAATCAAATCATATAACTTGTATCTGTGAGGTAAACACCTTGTTGTTTATGTCAACCCCTCCCAACATCTTAGGTTTAGAGGATCAGATTCCATTACAGGGTGTATCAAAGCAGATTTCATGATATTTACACAATGTTTTTTACAAAGACATTTATATATATATATATATATATATATATATATATATATATATATATATATATATAAAGTCCAACAAACAATTTCTTACTGTCATATACAGTCAAATGCAACATAGTTCATTTGTAAACAGTTTTTTGAAGGGGTTGGGCCTATACCTCACTGAACTCCACATTATAACGTTATTAAATATAAATAATAGAAGTGATGATTGCAGGATGAGACAATCTTGATCCTTTACAAAAAAAACAGTTAACATTTTCATCAGGAAGATTTCTACAGACTGTAAAAGATAAAAGTCTTTACTTTTTTCCAAAACAGATGAGGATTACCTCAGCTTTGTGTCTTCATTTCTTGTTCCTGTTTTTACAATATGCTATATAACAGAAGAATAGTCAACACTACAAATTTAAAAATAAATGGACTAAATATTATATATATTACTAAAATAAATTTCAGGATACTAAATATATATATATATATATATATATATATATATATATATATATATATATATATATATATATATCTAAGATAGATGCTCTGCTCAATATCAATGTTTTATCAATAATTGTGTGGTTGAAAGGACACAATAAAGTGCAACTTTCTAAACTAAATTACTTTATAAATCATGCGAGGAGAGTCATAGTCCTCATGAGTTAAAAAGGTCTCTCAGTTTGTCCCTGTTCTAAAACAAATCATAGAATGACTGCAGAGTATCAACATTCTTGGAAACCAAAAGTGCACTGGTTAACAAACCTAGTTTGTATTATATGTTAGCTCTAAACATCCATACAGAGTTTTTTTATTTAATTACCATAATATACAAATAAGAGTGACGTCATTCTGTTCCTTTTTTACTAGTCATACCACACTACGCTGATTTTTGTTTATTTTTTAAACAAAGTGATGTCTAATTAAAGCAACAAGAGACTGAAGAGAGGATGTATATGGAAATATGCTGCCATTTTATGTAATTTTTTATTAATATACTCTGAAAGTAATGATAATAGTTAAATAATTGTTTATGGTCCTGACTCCTTGTGTGGATGGAAATGTGGTGACAGACAAGCAGCAGTCAGGTTTGATAGGTGAACATACATGCTCTTTCTTGACAAACTGATAATAGTTAAATAATTGTTTTGTTTATTTTCCCATGTCATATTATACTGCACTATTTTTTTTTATTTTCTAGTAAAGTGAAGTTTTGGTAATACCTTAATAGTTTGTAAATAATATGTACACAGAAACATGTTCTTTGTCATGTGACACATGCTAGTGTATTTACTATTCAGCTAAGGAATTGTCTTTTGTATTTTGTCTTGGTTGTTTTCCTGTAGCTTACGTCTGCTAGCTCTGGCCTTTTTCCCCTTACCCTTTGAGCATGTGTGTGTTTTGGCCTCCATTTCAGTCCTTGTATATTGCTGTAATGTGCCAAATCTTTTCCATTTGACCTATTGAAATGTCAGCTTGTATGAAGATCTGCACAGTTTGGAAATTAAACTATTCAATGATCTCCACATGTCATTTTGATGGAGTCACTGTCTGCTAACCTTACTGTGATGGTGCGTAAGCCTTCTGAATACATCTTGCTGCAGATCAGGAGATCACACTTGCCATGCACAGCTAGGGGAGGCAGAATATTCTTGACTGATATCATTCTGTACTTATATGAGTATGGGATTTATTCATTTTTGGTATTTTGGGATCACACTGTTCATGACTGTCTGTTTAGGATGTGTATGACTATGACTTTACTGTCCATTGAATTTACCCATCTTGTTCATATTTTGTTATATAATGGTTAAAAAATAAATAAGTCATCTGGGAAGCAGTAACATAGGAAAGGGGTTCCTATTTGCAGAAGAAGAAGAAGCAATAAGACTTGACAGGGTCTGGGGTGGGGGTGTCATCATTATTAACGTAGTGAAAATAAAGAAACCCATGGGATAAAGCAGGAGAAGAAGCTTGTGGGAGACGCAGATACATGATAGAAGCATCATCACTAAAAACCAATAAACTGCTGCTGTTTTTTAAAGGTTCTTGGTAAAATCCAAGTTATTATATTATGTTCAGGTCTGAAACCTCAATTTAGCATTTGTTTAATCTGCCAAAGATGAACACAGCATTGGATTCCAAAATTCAAGGATATAATTGGTAAGGTAATCAAGAACATTTGGCTTTAATTGCAGATGATATTATTTTATACCTGATAAAAACAGAAAAGGACATCACAATGTTATAGAACATCATGAGGCAGTTTCAAGTCAAGATATAACATTGATTAAGATAAAACAAAGGTTATAGCTGTAAACTATGTACCCACCCATAAACTGGTCCACCAATATAACATGAAGCATTCAGAAGTATGGATTAAAAAGGATTCTGTTATGGCAGCTAAGGATATATGGGAAAAGACTAAACAGAAGAGAATACAAAAACTGAGAAACTGGAAGCTCTTGTTTATGGATATGGATAACAAGTTAGAAGCAGCGAAAATGCTTTTGGTCCCTTAAGTTTTATATCTAGGTCAGGCATATTTTTATCAACCGGAGAAGCTGTGGACAGCAATTAATAAAGAGCTGAAGGATTTTATCTGGAAGAGGGAAGGAGGAAAGGACACAAGTTAAATATGATACGTTGATCCTTCCAATAGAACAAGGTAGATTAGGATTACCTGACTTGAAGGGATATTTTAGAGCTACACAGTTAAGGCTCATATACATAACACAAGCAGAAAGCTATAGTTCAAAGTGGAAAGGGATGATGATGAAACAAGGAGTAATTTAAGAAATAAGGAGAGACTGGGATTATGGAGGCAGATCCTTGTGGAAAATAACAAGTGCCACGTTGAATATTATATTCATAAAGCAGAAGAATGTATTCTAAGAACTAAGCCAATATGAGAATGGAGAAAGGAGATTTTGCCAGTAGGGATGACTGCAATTAGGGGTACAGAGAATATGAAAGACGGGACTGGAATTTTCTAGAGAAAACTGGCAAAGGAACCAAAGTATTGGGAGCAAATATCTAGAGATGGAAAAGTAATAGAATGTGAAGAAGCCAAGAAGACATGTGGACTGCAGGCTAGAGACTGCCTTCCCTATTAGGGATTGATATCTGAGAATAGGCAAAGAGAAAGGGATATGGGAATCTTAAGTGAAAGACCTGCTCTGGTAAAGTTTTTAACTGAATCTAGAACAGAGGCTGCTGCTAAAAAAGGGATAATTAGTAGGGCATATAAAATGCGGCAAAATAACTGTAGAAACCAAGAATAGGAGGTTAGAAAAGATTGTGAATAGAGAGTGGATAAGCAATTCACAAATAAAACATAGAGAGTGGATAAGCAATTCACAAATAAAACATAGATAGTTTATAAGCAATTCACAAATAAAACATGGAGGTGAATATGTGTGCCTCCCAAACATACAACAAAGTCTAGAAGATTTAGAATTTTTGCTTGGAAATGTTTGCATAAACATTTTTATTACCTCAAACAGATTCCAAACAATGTTTCCTCAGGTAGTTGGTAAATGTTAGAGGTGTTATGTGGAAGAAAGAAATAGCTGGGAACATATGTTTTGGGAGTGCAATGAGTTGGCAAACTTTAAAAATTCCCTACAGAGCACTCTGTCAGAAATATTGGATAAGTGAATGACTGTAACTAAGGAAACAATTATTTTGAGCTGGGATACAGGATCTGAATTACCTAGACATAGTAAAACCTTGTTAAATTTAATTCTGGTGGCTACCAAAAAAACAATTACTAATAAAAGGAACTCAAAGCCTAAACCAACTGTATTTAAAGTACTGAATACCATAACAGAGATACAAGCACTGGAAGTGGGATCTTTAGAAAAGGGTAGGAGCAAATTACATAGAAAAAATGAAAATTGTAAGAATATATGCAGAATAATGTTTTGGAGGAGGAATGAAGTTCAAGTGAAGGCAGTTATTGATCAGTTTAACTAATGTTGAATTGATGATAAATATACAAAAGAATATGTGTGACATATAATGTTTGCAGTTGAGAGGATGTTAATATAGTTTGCTTTATTTTATATAAATGTATATTTGTCTATGTCTTAAGCGATAATTCAATAAAGGTGTTAAAAAAAGTATTGCATAACTCACAATCCATACCAGTTGAACAAACAGACAAATTGCCAAACTATTAAAACTTGCCTTGATGTTTTGTTGTGTTGGTATTGGTTAAATATCTTATGGATAAAGTATGCAAACCATAGAGATGCATTGATGGTTTTTACTCCTCACTTAAGAAAAAGTAAGCAAAGTCCTCATTCAGTTTACTTGTGTAGACCGAGCTGGTTTCACAGTGTAACCGTTTGGTACTATGAGCTACCTGTTCCCATTTTTGAATATCAGCTTGACGTGGCTCTACCCTTTCCGAAATTCCTTGTTTCTTGTGACTGCAAAGTAGAAAATTGTCTTCCTTAGATACAGATCCACATTAGAAGAGCTTAATATGTACAGTTTTGCAGAACAAAGATAGAGGTATGAGAGTGGATGTTTTATGTACTTTTTGGGATTCCACTGAGTCTGCAATCATATTTAAACAGAGGTAAATGAAAGTAAGAGGGCACAGTTTGAAGATGGAAGGTGTAATGCTGAGTGGATATATGTGGAACTAGATTTTAGCAGAAATGGTGATATGTAATTGGAATATCCTTCCAAGGCAATTAGTATGTGGTTTAGGGAAAATATTTTAAGTGGGATGTGTAGTTTAGGCAAGAAAATCGGCTGATGGGCTAATGGGGTAGGTTTATTATGACTATTAGTTCTTCACAGCAGCCTTAACTGTTTAATCTACTATGTATATGCTAGGGCACCGTAAGAGCCATCTGAAGTTGGGAAACTGTCAAAAATATTTGGAACTGAGGGACACAAATACAAGTAATTAATCAACTAAGTTTGAATAGTAAATTCAGACTTGAGCCCTTAAAGTAGAGTGATAATGAATTATTATACCACATCAAGTGTAAAGTTTCTGCTTTTTCATTAAAATGCATTTCTCAGCATTAGTTTAAATCATTCATTAATATAACTATTGCTATTACTACTTATCTTTTGCTTTGTTATTTACTCAGTACACAGATTGTGAAATAACTGTGTTAATCTCTTGACTATAATGAAACAGCATTACTTTGCTTAATATATTTTTTATTTTATTTTATTTATTTTAAATTTGTTGACCGGGATAGTGTGACTGGATGCATGTCCATTTTTAGCAGAGGCCCAGGGAGAAAAGCTCCAAGGGTAAGCAGTTACAACATTTACAAACAGAATATTTACAGTGATTACATAAGTAATCAAGTTAAACAAGTTACACAGGTTAGAGTTAATCCCAACTGTAAATCAGGATTAATTTACACAGTAAGCTGATTAACAGATTTTACACATTCTAGAGGCGAGTTAGCCAGGCTTGACACAATGACATAGCCAGTTAAGTGCCAAATGTTGTTTGACTCTAGTTTAAAATTGGCCTAGGGTGGAAAGTAAAGTAATATCAGCTGGAAGAGAGTTCCAGGATCTACCTACAGAGTTTTCAAAGAGAGAGTCACCGGCAGTGTTATTAATTTTGCTAGTCTGAATTAGTAGTCTGTTAGAGGATCAAAGCGGTCTAGGATTGTTATAGGGGGTGATAATATTTTTAAGTGCAGGAGTATTGTCCAGATTATAGAGGATTTTATAGGCCATAATCAGTTGGTTATACTGGATTAGGCTGGGTAGTTCAAGCCACCCAAGCTGATTTAGATTGATACAATGATGAGTCCTAAAAGGCAGCCCAGTGGCAAATCTGGCAATGTGGTTATAGCAGATTGAGAGTTTATTAAGGATAGACTTGTTTAAATTAGAGAGTAGAGGGGATGCATACAGAAGAGTTGAAAGAAGGTGAGATTGAGCTATGGCAATTTTAGCAGGAGGGGTTAGGAAGGCTTTTATTCTGTAAAGTGACCTTAGTTTTTTATTGATGGTTTTGATAGCTTGGTTAACATGTAGGTCGAATTTTAGATTATTATCTATAATGACACCTAATAGCTTTGTAGCGGGGTCAGGGGAGATTATTGTGCCATCATTTGCATTTATGGTAAAGGTGAATGTAGTAGACCTATGTGTTGGTGAGAAAAGCAGCATTTTAGTTATTTTGGGATTTAGGATCAGACGATGTTCAGAAAGCCAGTTTTCTATTGTATTAAAGGTGGTCTGGGTAGCTGATCATAACTTTGTTGGAGATGTGGCTGAGCAAATCAGGGTGGAGTTATCAGCATATTGGATACAGCTGACTTTTGGGATGACAGTATAAAGGCCATTAATGAAGATGGAGAACAGCAGGGGCCCTAGTATATAAGCTTGTGGTACTCCAAGGGTGTTAGGTAGGAGGTTAGAGAGTTTATTTTGCCAGAGGACAGCCTGATGTCTGCCATTCAGGTAGGATTGAAACCATTGAAGGGCTTTAATATCTAGACAGAATGTTTGCAGGTTGTGGATTAAAATTTGGTGATCAACCATATCGAATGCCTTGGAAAGATCCAAGAAGAGGGCTGAGGATATATAATTATTGTTGCAATTACAGTTTATGATGTTGGTAAAGGCTAGGAGGGCTGACGTAGTGCTGTGGTGAGGTCGGAAGCCATGCTGGGTGTCTGCCATAAGGTGATTCTGGATTAGGTGGTGCATGAGTTGTCTATGAATACATTTTTCTATAATCTTTGCAAGTGGAGAGAGTATAGCTATTGGCCTATAATTGGAGAATTCAGTAGAGCTGCCTCCTTTGTGAAGTGGGATTACATAGGATATTTTCCAGATGGTGGGAATTTTAGCTTCTACTATGGTTCGATTGATTAATATTGAGATGGGGTAAGCAATAGCATCAGCTGATTTTTGTAGGTACTCAGCAGGGAGTTGATCAGCAGAGAGAGTAGTGGGTTTTAATTTTTTGATCAAGGTACGGATAAGAGAAGTGATGACTGGCTGGAAGCTGAACGAGAGTAGGTTTCTAGGGGTGCTACTTTAAGGGCCAGGGGAGCTAGGAGGTAGTTGGCTAGCTAGGTCCTGAATTGTCTCAGTAAAGAATCGGTTAAAACTGTCTGAAACATCTTCAGGGGGTTTATCAATAGTAGCAGTGGGGATAGGGGTTGAAGTTTGCTCAGGATGTAATAGATTATTTAAATCTGCCCAAAACTTCTGAGGGTTATTTTGATTTACTGTCTCTAAATTACAGTAGTATTGTTTTTTGTCTTGTAAAATGGATTTTTTAGTTTTGTTCCTAGATTGCCTGAATTTAATGTGATCTTGGGGGTCTTTAGCAGAACGCCATAAAGCCCATGCTTTGTTTCTAAGAGTAATTTTGAGTTTAGATTCTTTAGAAAGCCATGGCACAGTTTTTTTCCTTTGTTCTCTTTGAACAAACAGGTACATGCAAATCAAGGATCTCAAGGAATTTGTTGTTAAAGTATACAACTGCTTCCTCTAAGGGGAGGTATTTTAGAATAGACCAACTACATGTGTTTAGTTCTTCTTGGAATTTGGCAGGGTCAAAGTTTTTTTTGTTTCTAAACTTTCTGAGTAAGAGTTGTTCAGGGTTAATGGCTTTGTGCTTAATTATTTATGTGAAAATGTGATCGCTTAGGTCATCAGGGAGGGTACCAGAGTTGTACATTTGGGGGTGACTATTTATGAGTACCCAGTCAAGTATGCTTTCTTTTTGGTTGGGTTTACATATCCTGGTAGGGGTGGATATGATTTGTGTAAATGCATGTAGGTTAATATGGGTGGTTGGGGATTCTGAGGAACTGGTGCCCCAGTCTATGTTAAAATCTCCAAGTAGTAGGTTTCTTGGGGGTAGTGACATGATAGCCAGTGCAGGGTATGTTCAAGTGTAGATATATTGTTGCCTGGGGGAATGTAAATACAGATGATATTAATGCATTTATTTTTATTAAGTTGCAATTTGATGGCAAGAATCTGTGAGTTATTAATTTGAGGTGATTGTGTTAAATTTATGGTGACATTCAGCTCAGATTTAAAAAGTACAGCTACCCCACCCCCCTTCCTGGAAACATGATCCAGCCTGTGTATGTTATACCCATGTGGTAACACTTTATTGTCTGTAGTGTTAGGTTTTAACCAGGTTTCAGATAAACAGAGAATCTCAGGGGACTGGACAGCCAGGAGTGCATGCAGTTCATGTACCTTGTTGTTAATGCTTCTAATATTAAGATGACAGGCTAGGAGAGAGTTAGTTGGCCTATTAATTGTAGGTTTATAGCTTAGCTTACTAGTAGAAAGGGTATGTATATCTGAAGTGAGTGGGCCAGGGTTGGGGTGAATATCACCACCAAGTATTAGGTTAGGTCTATACTTAGTGATAAGCTTCAGGAATTTGTTTATAAGTTTGTGACAGTGTTGGATCTAGAGCTAATGCGCCTGGGGTAGATGTGTTGGTAGAGTGAACAAGATGTTGGACAGCACCTAGTACTGTAAGTATGGTTGAAGGTGGGAGGATTTACAGCTGCAGTGATAGTGTGGTCTTTCGGGACCTGAAATCCCATGAGAAACTGGTTTTCATACAAGGTAAGAAGATATGGGGCGAGCAAGAGGGGTAGTAATGAGGAGTGTATCATTGTTTGGGATACAGCTAGTGAGTTAAGGAACTGTTTTACCTGGTGATGCAACACCAGAAGATAGAGTGGTGAGGAAAGGTACTGGTATGGGGGGTGGGAGAATGCCAGATGAAAGCTAATAGTTGCTATTAAAATGCAAGTAGAAGAATGGAGGTGGGAGGAATTAACCCAGATGAAAGCTGATAGGATCTAGTAAGTGGGGGAGTGGCTATTGTACTATAAATTTAGAGGTACTGGGGGCGGGTGGGAATTGGGGTAGGGAGGGGAGTGAAGCGAGCCCGAGCATAGCGATATCATACTGGAATAATAGGAATGATTCCTTCTATTCCTGAAACAGCTTTTGATAAATCTGCCTGGCTGTTTGGCTTTATGTTTACTTGTTCATATTGTACAAGAAGCTTGACTGTTCATAATTGCTTTCTTCTTTTTCTTAAGAAGTAAAAGTTCCAGTGGGTGGAGGAAAACTTAATTAACTTTTTAGTTTGATAGCAGCATTTCTGTTGATCATGAGTAATCATAGAATCGTAGAATCATAGACTGTACAATTCAACTGGGCCAAGTCACCATTTACGTTGCCTCTATCTCAGATTACAAATTGTGGGGAATAATTTTTAGGGATAAATTTGCATGCTGCATACACTTTGCTGAGGCAAGCTTATATGAAACATTTATTTGCAACTATAACTAAAGTGTTATTTTTATGCAAATTATGGTGTTGACTCAATAGGTTGCAAGCATAAAGGGTAAAATCCTAACACTAGCACTGCATTACAGCATAACAGAGGGTTCTGGATGTCTTGAAGTTCCTTCCCCTATATAACATACAAATATAAGTTCTTGCCTGCTGGTTCTGCTCATAACTAATTTCAAGGGAGATATTCAGTTCTGATGACATTAAGTTATTTTCTAGCAAAGGCTCAGATTATTTATTAAAGATTCAGACATCATGCAGTGATTTGTAGTATTTAGATTGACATACATTAATGCACAGCATTGTATTTTCGCAGAGATAGTAGAGGTTGATGTATGCACAGACATCCCTGAGGAGGCTGTGACATTTACAAGAGTAAGGCAATTAAAGAATAGAGTGGATAGGTTTAAGGCAATTCATATGAGAGCTGAAAAAAATTAGAGGTTATTTAGCTAGGATCTACAGCTTACCTATATGAATTGAACTGAACAGATTAATTGCAATAACTGATTTTTAACTTCTTTCTGAATCTATTACTAGTTTCTACATTGCAGAAGTAGTGCATTGCAGTTTTATTAAACAAAGAAACTTTTACCACATGGTAACTTAATGTCAGTAAGGATATGGTTGTCCCTTGTTACATTGCAATGCCACATGGTAACTTAATGTCAGTAATGTTATGGTTCGCCCTTGCTACATTGTAATGTGCTGTTAGGAGGGATTACTGACTTTAAGTAATGCAGAAAACAGTTATTCCTAGGTTTGGACAGGTCAGACTTATCTAGTCCAACAAGAAGCTGTAGTGAATGGACAATCCAGATGTGAAAATTATTTTGTTCTTTTTCTAGTTTATGCTTATATGTCTAAAGATATGTTGTTTACTGATGGCCATATGAATGCAAGTTGTTGAATGAATCCTATTGAAAAAGTATTAAAAAGGTCATCTGTAATATTTGTAAGGTTGGGGCAAGAGCCACTTAACTGGAGCCATTGTTTGGGCTTTGCGTATACATTTATCAATACAATGAAGGGTGGGAGAGTAAAGGACACTTGGCATCCCTTACAAAGCAGAATTTGTAGCACTTCTGTGCCTTCACTGTTCACAGTTTGACTGCAGTCCGGTTAAATGCTAATGATAGCTCTAAGCACTTTATACAACTTGTGTACATCTATCGAGTTCACTTTTGCCTTATGATGCCCTTGTAGGGGAAATATTGCTACCCTTACAAAGCTGAACTTTGACACAAAATTCATCAAAGTACTTATTTGAGTTGGGAAAATGTTTTTTTGTTTGTTTTGTTTCAGGGCATTGGATCAGGACACAGGAAGTGTGGAAAATGCATGATGTGCCATCATGTGATTCTTAGGTTAGTACTAAGCTAACTGCCCTTGCGAGCCATTTTAAGCCTAGCCAATTATCCCTTGTGAGACTCAAATCCTGCACCTTGTGCTTGCAAGGCAAGCACCTTAACCATTAGGCCACCCTCCCAACCCATCAAATGAAGGAAACAAAGAGAAAGACAGATTGATGCTTGCTGGGAAGTTGTGAGAGAATTTGTTTTTATTATTTTAAAGCTGTGGTTGATGTTTGAAGTGGCAGTGAAAAGTGCTGTTTTTGAATGCCCCTTTTTTGATTATGTGTGGGTCTGTGAGTTTGGGGAGGATAAAAATAAGGGCAAGAAGAAAACAAATCTGATAAGTCAGGAATTGAAATGTGGTAAGATGGGGGTGGAAGGCAAGGCTGTGATATATAATATGACTAGAACCAGCTGTCAGCAATAGGACTAATAGAAATAAAAAAATATATAGCGTGACTACATTTCTCTGTGTTGGAACTTTGCTGAGAGGATTTGCAGTTGGCAAAAACTAATCTGATTGACGTTAGTTACTGAAATTCACTAGATACATGCCAGGCCATCCTTATCCCCAGAACATTGGATAATACAGACAAATATGAGAAAATATATGCATTGGTACAACTTTTTATGGTGCAGTTCTTGCTGTAATGAGAAATATGGTTATGGAAAGTGAATATGACATAGAAAAGGCAATCAGAGATAACGTCAGCATCCCATACTATACTCCCACATCTGATTTGTGAATTAAAACACAATAGAAAAACACTCCTCTGAGTGTAAGCCAACACATAACAATCAATTAAAAAGGAAAAAGAAAAAAAAAAAAAAAAAATATATATATATATATATATATATATATATATATATATATATATATATATATATATATATATATATATATATATATATACACACACACACACACACACACACACACACACACACACACACATATATATATATATATATATATATATATATATATATATATATATATATAATGTAGGCAGACGTTAGGCAGACTGAACATGTGAGAAGATGGCACATTTTGTTCTAGTGAGGCAGATACGAGACAGAGAGACCTTGACTTATGCTGCAGAAGTTATGCTCTATTTTTTTTAATTCACTTGAGGGACTGAAGGTAGCTCACATACAAAGACCCCAGTCAAGTTTAGAAAAGCAATAAAACAAAAAAAAGACACACCTAGTAGAAAATCAGCATACATGTAGACTATTGTACTGCTTTTAGTGATATGAAACCACTTTTGCAAAGCTCTCTTGAGAGAATGAAATGAACAAAGTCTATACAGCCTAAACATTCTGTTGAGTTGGGGAGTGGACAGAAAAACAAAAACAAAACAAAAACAAACCAGTAGTAAGAAATCAGTATTACTTGCTGTGTGTAGAGCTCTGTATTACTTGTAGTGATCTGAACAATAAAAGGTTTAATGAGGAACTGAAGCCAACATCCTTGTAGGTATTTAGAAATAACTTGTTGCACTTTGGAAAAGCAATCAGAAGCAAAAAAGTCATTTGTACATAAAGGTTGTGCTCCAGAAGTGTGTGCGTGTGCGTGTGTGCGTGTGCGATGCGGCAACTCATCTTTCCATAAGAAGTCAGGAGCCTGACACACTTCAGAAATCCTCAGTGCTCCAACATGGTGATAGACTGCAACAGCTACAGGATGCCATTCTTCACAGTGAGTGGTGACGATGAAGAGGAGAATGATGATGTAGATGGAGTCAGCTGTCATTTGCAGCCAAAAGCTTCTCACACACCGTTAGTTTTATTCACCCTAAAGTGAACAAAGCTTTTTAGGAATAGAGATGGGTTTCACGGTATACCTATGAAACTTCACACCTTCTGCTCTTTGTCCAGTCACAATTATCTGCTTTGTTTGACCAACCACACTGCACAATTTTGCATTGTGCAAAACTCCAGTACTATTGTCTGTCAGTCTGAAACACTTAGTGCAGGATTTCCTCTGTTGTAAGGCTGCAAAGCAGTATTATATTATTTTTCTAAGTATTCCTAAATACACGTCTTACTTGTTATTGTCTTTATCGTTGTGGCCCAGGTCTCAACTGGAAGGGGTTCCTGGATCAGTTCAGTCCCCCCTTTAACAAAGCATAAATAAACACATTAAAAAGTGTGTCCTAACTGCTCTGTAGGTTTGCTAGCATTCACAACAAGTATGTTATTATATTGCACTGGTACAACCGTAAATGAAACTAATTTATCCCTGGCATTCAGTAATGTTAAGGAATTTGAAAAAGTGTTCAAACTAATGTATTTTTCCATGTCATGCCCTGCAATGGTGCTTATTCACAGCCGTTATATTCCTCTTAATCTTCAAACTTGGTTAGTCTGCATGTATTTGACTCTATTCTGTGTACTTCCTAAACATGATTAGATGACCTCCTATTTCTTCTTCTCCCAATGTTTGCTGTGGTCACCAGTGGCTGTTGACATGACTGCAGCTCTGTTTCACTGGACTTGGGCACTGCACTGCATACATACTCCACATTGTGAATCAGCATAGTCTGCTATACAGGTAACAATACCTTGTCTGGCAGTTGACACAGAGGGTTAAGGCTGTGAATTATAGTTCCTGTTGTAAAGTGCTAGATTCTATCAGCCCTCATTTGCCTATTGTGTGACCCTGAGCAAGTCACTTAACCAGAAATTGTTCCTGGGACACCCTTGAAAAGGGACTGTGTGCCCAGTTCATAGGTGTTTACTAGGCTAACGACCACAAACACCTTTTTAAGCCTAGCCACGCATCCCAAATCTCTGACAAATTCTGGTATCCTTGACAAGTGTAAGCAGGGGCTTGGGAAATGAAACATTTACAAGCAGGGGCCTGGGAGATGAACCATTTACAGACTGCCTGTATCCATTAAAAACATAGGCGCCATAACCTACTCAGTTAACAAACGTGTATTATTACCTCATCAGTTTCTGCACAGAAAGTAGTAAAACTGTTTTTCTTTTTCTGCGTTACAAAAATGGTTAAATGGGTGTTTTACATTACTGAAGGATGTTGTTATAGGTGCTCATAGCATGTTGCTAGCTGTTGTTACAGAAAAAACAGTTATATATCTCAAAAACTAATGGACATGGAGGTGGGTGTTGTGGGATCGCAGTACAGTGATGATTCGAGTTTTTGATCTTTCCTCACTGTAGTGTGATCTTGGAGTTGGAATATATATTTATTGGGGTGGGACCCCACAATATTATTTTTGATGTCTGGGATTTACTCTTATTGAACGTTCGCTTATATGAACTTTTGTTCATATAATACAGACCCTAAAAATTCACAATTTTTCACTCTCAAACTGTACTACACAGATGTTGTCCTCTGACAGAAACAATTCATATTACATTTGACTTATCCTTAAATGTCAGTGTATCTTGTACATGTATAAATGTTGAAATTTGCATCCTGAATGATTAGGAATTGATTTATCATTTCTGAAATATTAATAGTTGTTTCAGACTATGAAACAGGAAATGAGAAACAATCTCTACACAGCTTCTTGGAAGTTCTGCTTCAGACAATACGGTATGAAATCTTTTGCTAACATTTTTTAATGGTTTATTCATTCTTAAATAAGTAACAGTCTATTGTACTAAAACAATTTTTTAGAGTATTATATGCCCAGTTAGTGAATTTCATTGTTACATAGTGTTATATATTAGTAATTTGTTTTGTGCTTTTTTATTACTGCTTATTTTATTTAAGTGTAATGGCAAATACCACTATTAAACAGTTAATATTGAATAGTAAAGTGAGTAAGTTCATTTGAAATGCTGCAAATAAACCATGACATTTTCCTTGACACTATTCTTGCATATGAGCAGGTTATTTATATACCTGCAATATGCCAGCATTGGGCTGGATTCCAAAACAATTAGCATAATTTGCAAGATGCTTGCCATGTGTGCAAACTGTCACTTTGTTTGCATTTGTGAGATACAGGCTGTGAGCATGCATTTCGAATGAGAAAATTAGGAATTCAAAATAAGGTATTTGTGCCAACATGTGATTTAGAAACACCCTCGAGGATTCAGGCGTTTGCCACATATACAGAATATCATCAACTCACCAACTGTTTGCAATTTCAGAAAACAGACTGTGAACATGGAAAGCAACGTTGAAATGAGGAATGCAAAATCAGCCCATGAGTCAACATGTGATTCATAAACATACTAATAGTTTGTGGTACCTTTAAAGGAAAAAGGAAAAGTTGGTAGAGAATGGCCATAGTGTCCAATGGTAAATGCTTACATTTCTAACAAATGCAGCATATTGACTAAATAGCCAAATTTCAGCAGCCTTCATAAGAGCATGCAGAAAGGAGGCAAAGACTTCAATGTCATGCAAAGCTGGTCATCAGCCAGATCTCTGACCAGACGAATATATAATACATGATAAATGCATAGAGAGCTGTTGTAGGCTGTTTGCCAAATGCATGCACTGCACATGATGGCACACAGCTTGCAGGGGTTCCCCATTTCTTGTTAAACTAATGTGTATCACACGGTGCATATACTAGTACTGGGGATGTTCCTGCACCATAATGTTGATATTGTAGGCATGTCCCAGGCCTCCACTGATTATATTTTTGACAAACTCCTGACCATCATGTGTGGTCAGGCTGAGAATCACTTACAGTTTCTATAAACTTCAGCCAATCTCCATGTGATCTCTGTCAGATTCTGGTGGAGTGAGTTGATCCTCAGAGCGCTAAGTGCCATCAACTGCATCCACACTGTAATCAAGGCCCATACAGCATTGTGGTTGCAGAAACATCCCTAAAGAGGAAGGAATGGCATTCAGTGACCTGCAAGTAGCACACACAGCCAGTGGTAGAACAGTAAACCTAAATCTCTGGTATGTTGACTGCATTTAAGATACCTCCATTTTGATAATGTCAAGATCACAGCAGCACTTTGTAGATGGGCAATTTTCAAATGGCAGTATAGTAAGTGAGCACATAGACACCCAATAGAAACACAGAAAACATCAAGCAGTCCAACTGATTTTAATACGAACATACACTTGCCAAACAGAACAGTATATACTACTTTAGGTAAAAACAGGAACCCTATATAGCCATGTCAAATGGCAACTCAGCAACCATCACATCTAAGCAGAAATACATTATAATGAGCTTCACCAACAAAGCAGGTTACAGTAATATAGTACACATGTGGAAGGCATAACTCCTGATTCGGGTACCTGGATATATCCAGTGGTACACTCCAGTACGTACCTATGAAAACAAACAAGGTTATCACCTAAGTATATTACTGCAGGATAGGACAATAGAAACTCATGGTTGCTTCTCATGCCTGAGACCTACCCTAGAGACACAAAGAAGAATATGTGTGGAAGAAAGAAGATGGCACCAAGATGGAGTTGGGAGACTCATCAGACTGCGTGGAAGGTAGACTAGACCAATATTGTCAGATGCAAGTGATTCAACTAGAATTGTTAGAAAGCTATGTCCATGAAATCCCACCCATACAAAAAGCACAGACAGTGACATCATAATACATCTGAGGTGTTGTGTTAGTATGGCAGATACAGGACAGGTTGAGCAATGCATGTCTGGCTTTCCTGTAGAATTAGACCTGCCACCAGGTAAACTGTAAAGGATAGATTACATGTAGCGCAGCTGTTATCATCATCATCTGTATAAGCAACAGTGCGCATTACAGGAAGCAGAGGTTTGCTCATCCCAAGCTGATGCTTCAGATGGCTAGGTCAGCACAACAGATATATCTTCATCATTGTTGATGAAACATCATTACTACAGAGTGTGCCATGATCACAGTTTAACTCAATGCAAGACACACACACACACACACACACACACACACACACACACACACACACACACACACACACACACACACTCAGCTGTACTCCTGCCAGAACTGCTCCATCTCACAGGGCTGAAGGGGTGCTCATTTGCAAGATGCAGAGAACTAGGCATGGGACAATGCCATGAAATTCACAGGACTAGACACAACCCTATGAAAGCTTGAGAAGCTGTATCTGGAAGCAGCTGAGCTTCCGTCTCTCATACAGTGACCTCAAATACCTGCACTGGGTAATATAACAGCATGTCATTTCACAAATACCAAGTATCGGGGTTAATAACTGACAAGTGGCAACTCTTGTATGGCTACTATTTCATAGCAGAGATGTTTTTCATTGTCTGCATGCCCCAAACCATGTCATGATAATGCCCATCTGCACCACTGTGCATTGTACATAACATATAGGGAACGCTTCTTGGTATGTCAGAAGCTTTAAGAAACAACACTCAGAACCAGGAAAGGTGGCCTACCCTCCATGAGATGTTTGTTCAAACAAAGGAATAGCTCATGACATGCTGATCATCTGACTAGCATTTGAGGTATATATGTATATTTAAAATTCTGTTCCCCCATGGTAGAATGTGTAATGTCACACTGAACCTTAATACTCTGCTATACATGTCATGAGCTGTTTATAACAAAATAAGAACTGTACTGCATATTGCCTTGAAAGACTATTAATAATGCAAATTCTTGGCTTTTAAAATCCTTTGGAGCCCTAGAGTACATAAGTCTGGTTTCTTCAGCTGTCCTCCATAGCTGGAGAATTTTACAGGACTATTGACCATGGATCTGTGATGTTACTTTTAAGGCAGCTCTTTGTGAAGTATAGCTTCACTGGAATACGCAGGGCAGAAGGTTTTCTCTTTAGCTCACACCTATCATATGTTTAGTTTCTTGTAGCAGGACTGGTTGTTGAACCTTTGGTTGCTGTTCTTCATGGAAGTTTAGTCTTGAGTTGAGCATATTTATCTTGTACAGAAGTATGACTTTTTCTATGCAACTTAGTATTTCCGTTATGAACTACACTGGATCTGGATTTGTTTGCAGTGCCAGCAACATCAGCTTTAGTCTCCAAACTTTCCCTTGGTTTATAGAGCCTTAGTTTGTCTCTGACCTGTACATTTAGCAATCTGCTGAGGCTTCTATCAACATTGTGCTTCTATTTTTGCTGACATTGTCACTTTTCACTTTAAATGATTTTCAGGCATCAGTTATACAAAAGCAATTAATTTCAACGTTCTGCTCACTAACAAGTAAGCAGTTGAAATACAGAGTCCCTGCAGTGGAGTTTCACAAGTTTGGGAGATGGCAATCCTTGCAGCTTATGCAATAGCTTTTTCACCTAAGACTCTATACTATCGCATTTGAACTGAGTTAAGTAAATCATCAAACAGCACCTTCACCCCTCTCCTGTCATGTGATAAAAAATCACATCCACAGAAAAATGACCGAATAGAACAATCACCACATAAAAATTAACATATTTATCAGTAAAACAGGTTAAGTGCTTTCACTGTATAAAATAGCGTCTTCAGACCAGTCTTACGAGTTTTACTGTTAAATACATTCACGTGAGTGTTGTGTATGCTTGTGTGTATGTGTGTGTGTGTGTGTGTGTGTGTGTGTGTGTGTGTGTGTGTGTGTGTGTGTATGTGTGTGTATGTGCGTGTGTGCCTGTGTGCGTGTGTGCCTGTGTGCCTGTGTGTGTGTGTGTGTGTGTGTGTGTGTGTGTGTGTGTGTGTGTGTGTGTGTGTGCATGTGTGCGTGTGTGCCTGTGTGCCTGTGTGCATGTGTGGATGTGTGCCTGTGTGCGTGTGTGCCTGTGTGAGTGTGTGCGTGTGTGCCTTTGTGCGTGTGTGCCTGTGTGCTTGTGTGCCTGTGTGCGTGTGTGCGTGTGTGTGTGTGTGTGTGTGTGTGTGTGTGTGTGCGTGTGTGTGTGTGTGTGTGTGTGTGTTTGCTTTCTTATTGCACCACACAATTAATTCTTTGGGCTTTCTTTGCTTGTACTCTCCCTATCATGCCTACAGCAAACACGAGCACTCTGCACTTTGCAGTCTTGTTTGTTTTTGTGAACTTTAGGTACTTCTGGGTTTTGAATGCTATGGATACCTTCAATACATCCCCTACAACTGAAGCATTTTCCTTCTACATAATTCTTCCATAGGAACATTTTGAAAAAAAAATGGATTTAGTATGTCAGTTTCCTCTTTAGAAGTAGCATCATTCTTGCGTTGCTACAAAAGGCAGTAAGACACTGGCCCCAGGATTTAATAAAATCTGTGTAGGCATAGTGTAGAGCTTACATGGAATGGTACCATGTCTGTGTATCCATTTCCCCCTCAGCAGTGTGCCATGCATATTAATCATGGAGTGTTGCCGAGGGAGAGCCAAGGAACACGGTTATTGGATCAGTGTAGGGAGTATAGTTCTAACTGTGTCTGCAGATGAGTAAGACACTCCCTGCACTGCCGAGTTGTATTATTCAAATGTGTAAGTATGTTTGCATGGCATGGAGAGGAGCTCAGCAATGCTAAGTGGTGCAGAGACACCTGGCAGACATCTAAAAATAGAAACTGGATGCATTTAATTATATATTTAAGTATCATGTTTAAGCATAGCTGAGCAGGTTTGAGCTGCACTGCATGGTGCTTAGCAGTGCTTATACGTAGCTCAGAGTTATATGTAAAAGTGTAGCAGAATTCAACATATCCACATAGCTAAATGGGTAGAGTCACAGCCTCATATGCAGTAGGTCCCGGTTTTGAATACATCCAAGGGAACATAAGCATTAATTCTTAAAATACAAATTATGCAAATGTATTTTAAATTATGACCCAATGCACTCAGCTAAGCTCTGCTAAGGTCTACTAAGACCTGCTAAGCACCGCATAAACACTATAATGGCTGGGCATGTTTATGCACTGCTTAGCTTTGCTTGGCTGGTTTTCACACTGTTTAGCTGAGCTGCGCTGGTTTGCGTGGTGCTAAGTGACACGCCACATTTTTAAATATTGCCCAGTGGTGTTAAAGGGTGGAAGAACAGGCTATATTAAGTGGAATAGGCAGGAATACTGCATAATCCATTGGAATTCTGACTTTGAGGATACATACAACGGCAGGCATTGGAGAGGGTTGGTGCTTTCATGTGCAGGGTTGGGGCATTCAGGAGTCCAAGGTCATGGTTGGACTCCTTGTCAAAACCATGATGACCAGCTGCTACAAGCAGGGTTCCAGCACTCAGAATGTAAGGTGGAGGCCAGGGACTGGCTGGGACATGAACTCACCAGTGTGACAAGTATCCCCCTCATGGTGAGCAGGTACGTCACCACCATGATGACCTGAAGTAATGAAAGGAGGATCTGTTGGACACCTGGGTCTGAGAAGCTCGGGCAGGGAATGACCCACAAATATGTGAGTAACTTTACCTCTGTTTCACCTATATTTAATCTGAATGTCTGATAAACTGGTATGCATAATGGCATGCTTTTCTACCAACAACTGCAGAGGAGAAAGCTTGCAAAATCGAGGCACATGCAGAATGCCTGGCCAGGTTGTACCATGAGTGTGGTGAGTCCAGATGTAGTATGCTAACTATACTGAAATAAGCAAGAAACAGGACAACATTAACTGTGATAAAGTATATATAGCAAAGTTTGAAATTCATTAAATGTGAACTTACAGCTTTACTGCAATAACTGAATGCTGCCAAGTGTAATGAAATAAGCAAGAAAGAGTAAAGCATTAGGTGCAAGACAGTATATACAATAAAGTCTGTAGTTCAATAACTGGAAGAAGAGATGCATTGCAAGACCTGAATAATGACAACTGTCATGCAATAAAAACTCGAAACAATACCAGAAACTGCATTAAAGTATATACAATAAAGTCTCTGGTGTAATAAGTGTGGAAGTAGAGCTGTTTTGCAAGAAATTAATTATGACAACTGTTCTGCAATAACACATGAACCAATACCGATTCTTGTTTTAGCCACTATAGTACAGCTGTATGCATTCAGGCTGTGAGGTAATGTGCTGTAGTCAAGTGTAACAGTGGACTGCAAATATAATGGCTGTCAAATGTATTGTTTAACACACAGTATCATTAAAGGCTGATTCTAGGCCAACATCATGCACATAATGTTCTGTCATACACAAACAGCAGGTAAGCAAGGTATATGGGTGAGGTAGCCCAGTCCATGATCTGATATTGTTTGTTGACTTCACAGATATTTCAACCCAATAACATTAAATAGTGTACACCTGCAGTCTATGTAGTAATGCATAGATACCTAATATCTCTGCCATGCTAAGTCCATGCATGCGTGTACTACTGTCACTGCAGTCTAGTATAAAACTGTAGTACTAATAACAGGTCATATTTTGGTCCCAGATGAGCTCTAGGCAAATATCCGTCAACTTGTAGTCAGCAGTGACTCAGTTGCTCAGTTTATTAAATGCTCTATTTGTAGTACATTTTGCTACACACAGACCAGGGTTTGAATCCAGTGCCATGTGGCACTAAATATTACAGTATCAGTCACGTAATGTTTACAGATTCTGTCTCCACAGGAACTACAGGTAAATGGCTGAGGTAGTCCATATTATGACTAAATAATTGTGTGTTTAGATGTCACAGACTGTTAAAATCAGTAGCAAGGATGTGAAAATATAGCATAAAATAAAGAAAATAAATATAATAATGTTAACATAAAATTAAAATGTCTAATCATGGTATGGCTGCATGCCTGGTGTGTCTGTTAAAAAGTTGCTGCAGCCAATTCATACATTCCATGCAGATGTCTTCTGCAGTCAATGTGATTGGTTCTATCCCCATGCCTACCAAGCAAGGCATGACAGTCATTTAGTTTTTCTACTCTACATACATGTCTCTCAAGTATCACACTGTCAGGTAGTGTAATTAGTAGTGTGTAGCCCCTCTGTCACATGAACACCATTGACATGATTAGTGTAGTTGTGTAGCTGCCATTGTTAATGCTTGGCTCATATTGTCCCATGAGAATAGCTTGAGAGGTATGTATGTGCTACAGCAGCTATAGGGGAGTTGTACACATAAAGAAAGGACAGACCTGTAGAGTATATAGTAGTACTTTTGACAAGTAAATAGCTTATAATGGTACCAATGGACTGTTTTTCTCGCTCTCCCCACCCCTTATCTGCATTTATTTATTATTGTCATTCACTGGTTATGATTTACTATTAACATGTTGTTACATTAAACTGTATTTTGGGGCATGTGTATTATTATTGTTACGCATTATGTTGTTGCGTCTTTCGGCTTTTCCTGGTTAGGGGTCACCACAGTGGAACTCCGGTCCGCTAATGATTGGCAGTAGATTTTTACATGCCGAGTTGCCAGCCCTGATGCACAACCTTCAACGAAGGTACGCCCGTTCACTTATGTCTCCACGCAGAAGACGCTCTAGCTGAGAATCGAACCAGACAGCGTCTTACTGTGAGGCGGCATTGCATATTAACATATCTTGTTGAATTACCTATTTTGTTGGCCTTATGCTATAACTTTTACCAGCATGCTGTTAATATACTGACTGTTCTGTTATTTATTGTTGTGTTTCACATAGTATGCATTGATATGCACTTGGGTTATCTCCAGTGTTCTGGCATGCTATTACTAGCAATTATGCTTTGTTCATAACTAACCTATACTTATTGCTTTACCTCCATCACCACAGCATGTCAGGATAGGCCAGTTGCTGCTGATCCACCTACTATGCCTCAGCTGGCCGTAGCATCAGGTCCTAGCACATCTACAACTCAGGCTGGGGGTGCCCTCTCCACTGCCGCTGCACCACCTTCAGGTGGAACCACCTCAGGGGATGGGGCCCGGTCTCCCCCTGGGAGAAGTGGTGGAGAGGGTGCTGTCACCCGAAGACAACTGCTGGTCATGGTATGCAGGATAAGTAAAGCAAACTTATGAACTTTCTGCCTTTAGCTAATTTCGCCTAAAATGATGATTTTTTAGAGTTTCTGTGATTTAAAAAGCTTGTTTCAGCTACATATTGTACTTATTTTACTGCCTGCACTTTAACAAAGTTGTTTTTGTGTTTAAATTACCTCTTTAACTGTTGTAGGCTACACACTCAAGTGTGATAGCCATTTCTGTGCATTTAAAGTTTTTTTTTTTATTGTATCTGCTTTATTTTCTGAAAAATCAAAAAAAATATATATATATATATATATATATATACTTATTTTCCCGCCTTTCTAAGCTAGTATAGTCCAGTTTTCAGGTTAGTGCTGAATACAGGGCTGTGTTACAAGTTTCTTTGTTTGCCCATACCTTACTTGGATAGAAGGAAGTTTCTCTGTTCACTGTGAGAGAGGGGAGCTTTGAGCAGCCTATCTGTCCCTGGAGGAGTGGTTTCAGCCCAGAAATTAGTAGTTTATTGGCCATTTTGGGCTAATTTCTATCTCTTTCATTTCCCTGCTATAAAACTCACTTTTGCAAGGTTTTTGTGCTAGTATACAGCTCAGCAAGCTCATGACTGGTGCCCTGCACAGTTCTACAGCAGCAGAGAGACAAAAGAGAGACTTTGGAGTGATTCAGTATCATTTTTCTGCATTTTCTTGCTGCCTTTAGCTAAGTCCGCCTAAAACGCAGATTTTTTTAGAGTTTCTGTGATTTAAAAAGCTTGTTTCGGCTACATATTGTACTTATTTTACGGCCTGCACTTTAACAAAGACGTTTTTGTGTTTAAATTACATGTTTAACTGTTGTAGGCTACACACTTAAGTGTGATAGCCATTGCTGTGCATTTAAAGTGTTTTTTTATTGTATCTGCTTTATTTTTCAGAAAAAAAAACAAAAAACCCCCCCAAAAATACTTGTTTTCCCACCTTTCTAAGCTTGTATAGTCCAGTTTTCAGGTTAGTGCTGAATTCAGGGCTGTGTTACAAGTTTCTTTGTTTGCTCATACCTTATTTGGATTGAAGGAAGTTTCTCTGTTTACCTGTGAGAGAGGGAGCTTTGAGTAGCCTATCTGTCCCTGGAGGAGTGGTTTCAGCCCAGAAATTAGTAGTTTATTGGCCATTTTGGGTTAATTTCTATCTCTTTCATTTCCCTGCTATAAAACCTGCATTTGTGCAGTTTTGCACGCCGGTTAGTTGGGGTATAACTATTCCCGGCTCCACAAAGTCTACTCTTCAATTTTTCCCTTGGAACTAGACAAACTTTTAACTTAAGCACTCAAACCATTCACTTCTCAGCCCAGCACTTGCTCAAAGCAAGCACTAATAAACCTTAGCACTAGACCCCCCCATACTGTAGAGAAGGACAATGCTCTCTATTCAACCTTACCAGCCAATCAGTAAAACAGCGCACTATACCTATCCAGGCATGTCCAAAGGGCAGTTTCAGATGTACTCTCTGATCCAACTGGTGAATCTGGGCATTTTGAGGCAATGTTACAACTGCCTCATGTACACAGACAACCCTCTCCTCCTACCACCAAACACTAATACATGCGAGAGATGCAATTATTCAGCCAAACTGAAGGCTAAGCTCTCTCAACCCAAGACTGGACCAGGCAGTCAAGAGGAGAAGGGAATTACTTGCATCACACCACCAGTCTCACATAGACCTATGAAACCAGCACCGTCAAAAAACACACATATATACACGAAAACATACTCGGTTTGTTGTTATTGTGGTGATAAGGTTTAGGTCCCTAGAGCGTGTAGCTCGGAGGGATTGGGATTTCTTTAAGTGGAGCATGTCCAACAGCTCTGGGTTTGACATAGCTTTGTATGTTAGGCAGAGATCGCCTCTGAGTAGGCGATATGCGACGGAGTAAAGCTGGAGTTTTTTGAGACGGTCTGAGAAAGGCATCTGTTTGAGGCCAGTAATCCTCTTTGTGAGGTATTTTTGTGGCCTTTCCAGTTGTTGTAGATGTCTTGTGAGGTACATACCAAAAGGGGCATTGTACTCTATAATGGGTCTAATGAGTGATGAGTAGAGGGGAACAATGACCTCTTTTTTTCTGGATGAGAAACCTTTTGTGATGAGGTGTGCCACGTAGAAGGATTTCCTGACCACTTTGGCAATGTGATTATCAAAGGAGAGACTACTGTCCACCTGTGTCCCAAGGTCTCTTATCACACTTTTGGTGTTAAGTAGACTACCACCTATGTGGTAGTTCATGGGTACAGAGTTTTTACCAAAGGGGATGACAATGCACTTTTTGGCATTGAGCTTGAGACCATGTCTTTGACACCAGGCATCTGTCTCAGTGAGAACCTTTTGTTGGATGTCCACATCGTTAGGAGTTTCAATTATGGCTCCTAGTTTGCAGTCATCTGCGAATTTAGTTAGCCAAAGACCTTCTGTGTTAGCCTGTACTTCAGAGAAGTAGATACCAAACAGGAGAGGACCCAGGACTGAACCCTGTGGTACACCACTCATCACTGGTCTGATGTCTAATTTGGAGTCTGCTACTTTCACAGTGTGGGTTCTTTCAGTAAGCCAGTTGGCAACCCATCTTGTGACATAGGTATTTATACCTAGTTTAGTGAGTTTTTCTATAATTCCAGAGTGGGGGATGGTGTCAAACGCCTTGGCGAGATCTATATAGGCTGTGTGAACCACCTTACCCTCATCCATGGCCTTGGTGACTACTTCAAAGAAGTCTATCAGGTTTAGGAGACATGATCTGCCTTTTACAAACCCACACTGTGTGGGGTCCATGGTTTGGAGATCTCCAATGTCTTTGTTTATGAGTTCCATGATGATACGTTCCATGGCCTTTCAGACAAGGCTCGTCAGGCTAATGGGGAGGTAGTTCCCGGGGTCTGTTGTGGCCCTCCCTTTGTGGAGTGGGATAACTGTTGCAGTGCGCCATTCAATGGGCACAAAGCCTGAGGTGAGGCTATGATTGAACATGGTACTTAGGTGGGGTGCCAGTTCATTCTGTAGTTCATGTAGAAGGCAGCCTGGGATGTTGTCAGGTCCCATGGATGCTGTGTTCTTGGCTTTGGAAAGTGAAGTTTTTACTTGTGCAGCCATGATTACAGGAACTTTGCATTCTTCTGGTATAAAGATGGGCCCTTTAGGGGGTGAGAGGGGGATAAAGTTAGCACTGAACCTATCTGCCAGGATGTTGGCAATATCAGTTGGTTCTGCATATTTAGTGTCATTGTGCTGTAACTCAGAGCAGATCTGAGTGTTGCCATTGAAATTTTTAACATAGCTATACAATGCTTTGTGGTTGTCTTTAGAATCAGTGGTAATTTTGTTTTCATAACTAGCTTTGGAGGATTTTATGAGGAATCTCAGCTTCTTACTGAGGCTGACCAGGGAGTTCCTCCAATCGTGGGATTTTACTCTTTTTTGCAACAGTTTCTTTCAACTGTTGTAGAGTTTGTTTATGGCAGAAGACCACCAGATTGGCTTCCTTTTTTTTGGAGGATAGCATATTGGTTCTGTTAGGGATAGCATGATCCATGCACTCATCTAAGTGCTTATAAAGTGCATTTGTGTAGGATTCAGCAGTCGTACCTCTATTGTCCATCTGCATGGGTGTCATGAAGTTTGCCACTTCTGTCTTAAGAAGCGTGAAGTTGGCTTTGGAGAAATGTTTTACGGTTGTTTTCCTAATGGGGGGTGGGAGCGGGATGTGGATGTCTAGGGTGATTAGCTTGTGGTTGGATCTGACCAACGAGGAGCTGACCTCTGGTGTGGAACACTGGTCACCCATGTTGGTGATGACCAGGTCTAGGATATTGCTGCCTCTGGTGGGGATGTGGATAAGTTGATCCAAAGCATTGGAATTGATGATTTCCAGAAAACGTTGAGCAAAAGAGTTGGTACATGAGTAGTTTTCCCAGTTAATGGTAGGGTAGTTGAAATCACCCATTATTAGAGTATTGGGTTGTACCTTAATATTTTCCAGTGTATCAAAAAAAGAGGAGTGGGAATCCTGGGGCATGTTAAATACATGTGTATGTTAAATACACTAATACACTAATGCTGTAGGCTAACATAGTAGAAACTAGCATGAAAGCAGTAAAGCCACATAAACTAAAACATGTTAAATACACTAATACACTAATGCTGTAGGCTAACATAGTAGAAACTAGCATGAAAGCAGTAAAGCCACATAAACTAAAACATGTTAAATACACTAATGCTGTAGGCTAACATAGTAGAAACTAGCATGAAAGCAGTAAAGCCACATAAACTAAAACATGTTAAATACACTAATACACTAATGCTGTAGGCTAACATAGTAGAAACTAGCATCAAAGCAGTAAAGCCACATAAACTAAAACATGTTAAATACACTAATACACTAATGCTGTAGGCTAACATAGTAGAAACTAGTATGAAAGCAGTAAAGCCACATAAACTAAAACATGTTAAATACACTAATACACTAATGCTGCAGGCTAACATAGTAGAAACTAGCATGAAAGCAGTACAGCCACATAAACTAAAACATGTTAAATACACTAATAAACTAATGCTGTAGGCTAACATAGTAGAAACTAGTATGAAAACAGTAAAGCCACATAAACTAAAATTTATTTATTTTATTTTTATTTTACATTTGTTGAATACACTAATAAACTAATGCTGTAGGCTAACATAGTAGAAACTAGTATGAAAGCAGTAAAGCCACATAAACTAAAACATGTTAAATACACTAATACACTAATGCTGTAGGCTAACATAGTAGAAACTAGTATGAAAGCATACTAATACACTAATGCTGGAGGCTAACATAGTAGAAACTAGCATGAAAGCAGTAAAGCAACATAAACTAAAACATGTTAAATACACTAATACACTAATGTGGTAGGCTAACACAGTAGAAACTACCATCAAAGCAGTAAAGCCACATAAACTAAAACATGTTAAATACACTAACACACTAATGCTGTAGGCTAACATAGTAGAAACTAGCATGAAAGCAGTAAAGCAACATAAACTAAAACATGTTAAATACACTAATACACTAATGCTGTAGGCTAACATAGTAAAAACTAGCATGAAAGCAGTAAAGCAACATAAACTAAAACATGTTAAATACACTAATGCTGCAGGCTAACATAGTAGAAACTAGTATGAAAGCAGTAAAGCAACATAAACTAAAACATGTTAAATACACTAATACACTAATGCTGGAGGCTAACATAGTAGAAACTAGCATGAAAGCAGTAAAGCAACATAAACTAAAACATATTAAATACACTAATGCTGTAGGCTAACATAGTAGAAACTAGCATCAAAGCAGTAAAGCCACATAAACTAAAACATGTTAAATACACTAATACACTAATGCTGTAGGCTAACATAGTAGAAACTAGCATCAAAGCAGTAAAGCCACATAAACTAAAACATGTTAAATACACTAATACACTAATGCTGGAGGTTAACATCGTAGAAACTAGTATGAAAGCAGTAAAGCCACATAAACTAAAACATGTTAAATACACTAATACACTAATGCTGTAGGCTAACATAGTAGAAACTAGTATGAAAGCAGTAAAGCCACATAAACTAAAACATGTTAAATACACTAATACACTAATGCTGTAGGCTAACATAGAAACTAGCATGAAAGCAGTACAGCCACATAAACTAAAACATGTTAAATACACTAATAAACTAACGCTGTAGGCTAACATAGTAGAAACTAGTATGAAAACAGTAAAGCCACATAAACTAAAATTTATTTATTTTATTTTTATTTTACATTTGTTGAATACACTAATAAACTAATGCTGTAGGCTAACATAGTAGAAACTAGTATGAAAGCAGTAAAGCCACATAAACTAAAACATGTTAAATACACTAATACACTAATGCTGTAGGCTAACATAGTAGAAACTAGTATGAAAGCATACTAATACACTAATGCTGGAGGCTAACATAGTAGAAACTAGCATGAAAGCAGTAAAACAACATAAACTAAAACATGTTTAATACACTAATACACTAATGTGGTAGGCTAACACAGTAGAAACTACCATCAAAGCAGTAAAGCCACATAAACTAAAACATGTTAAATACACTAATACACTAATGCTGTAGGCTAACATAGTAGAAACTAGCATGAAAGCAGTAAATCAACATAAACTAAAACATGTTAAATACACTAATACACTAATGCTGTAGGCTAACATAGTAGAAACTAGCATGAAAGCAGTAAAGCAACATAAACTAAAACATGTTAAATACACTAATGCTGCAGGCTAACATAGTAGAAACTAGTATGAAAGCAGTAAAGCAACATAAACTAAAACATGTTAAATACACTAATACACTAATGCTGTAGGCTAACATAGTAGAAACTAGTATGAAAGCAGTAAAGCCACATAAACTAAAACATGTTAAATACACTAATACACTAATGCTGTAGGCTAACATAGTAGAAACTAGCATGAAAGCAGTAAAGCAACATAAACTAAAACATGTTAAATATACCAATGCTGTAGGCTAACATAGTAGAAACTAGTATGAAAGCAGTAAAGCCACATAAACTAAAACATGTTAAATACACTAATACACTAATGCTGGAGGCTAACATAGTAGAAACTAGTATGAAAGCAGTAAAGCCACATAAACTAAAACATGTTAAATACACTAATACACTAATGCTGTAGGCTAACATAGTAGATACTAGTATGAAAGCAGTAAAGCAACATAAACTAAAACTTGTTAAATACACTAATACACTAATGCTGTAGGCTAACATGAAACTAGTATGAAAGCAGTAAAGCCATATAAACTAAAATATGTTAAAGACACTAATACACTAATGCTTTAGGCTAACATAGTAGAAACTAGCATCAAAAGAAAAACGTGTGCATGTTTTAGCAGTACAGTAGTTCTCGAAGCATATATCTGAGGTTTAGAGGTTGACATTTGTTTTGTAGAAGAGGAGGGAGGAGATGAAAGGCTCTAGCTAATTATTATGCCTGTTCAGACATGTACACGTATATAACAGAGGTGGCATACATGCAAAACTAACAATGCAAGTGCTTGGAGCAGGAGTAGGGTTCCAAACATGTACCATAGGGAGTTTCATAGAGAAAGTGAAGACTAGAATATTAACTTAGAGGAGTCTTTATCATCCCACTAGGAGGTTGTTGGAAGGGGGATAAAAGCAGTATACTATACAGTTTGTGTTAGTGCATGGGCATAGCCATTGTGCTTTAAGGAGTAATTTTAGCTGGTGCTTGAAGAGTGGTAATGATGAAAGTAATTGTAGGTTGCTGGGGAGTCTGTTCCAAATCTTCCCCATGGAATTAGAGAAGAGGGAGTCTCCTGCCTTATTATGGGATTTCTGGATGGTTACTTGTAATTTATTTGCTGAGCGAAGGGTAGTAAAATTTCTATAGGTAGAGATTAGGCTACTGAGAATAGGAGTATTGTTGGTATGAAAGAGTATCTTATGAGTGATAGTAAGCTGTTGAAATAGTACCTAGTTTTGGAGTTCTAGCCATCCTAGCTCTTTGAGATGTATACAGTGATGGGTTCTATATGGTGAGCCAGTGGCAAATCTGGCAATGTTGTTATAGGAAGTTGCCAGTTTGTTTAGGTTAGATTTGGAAAGATTAGTATAAATAGATGAAGCATAGAGTAGGGTAGAGATCAGGTGGGTATGGGCGATGGTGGTTCTGGCTTCAGGGGTAAGGAAGGATTTTATCCTATATAGTGAGCCAAGTTTTTTGTTAACAGTTTTAATAGTAGTGTTAATGTGTCCATCAAAGTTAAGATTTTGATCAATTGTTACCCCTAATAGTTTGGGGGTCAGGTCAGGTGCAATTACAGTACCATTGCTAGATTTAACAGTGAGATCAATAGAGGGGGACTTCAGTGTGGGAGTAAATATCAGTAATTTAGTTTTTTTGATGTTTAGTAGGAGGCAACGTTGCAAGAACCATTTTTCAACTGAGTTAAATACTGTCTGAGTGATGGTTTGGAGCTCAGCAGATGAGGTGGCAGAACACACTAGTGTGGAATCATCTGCATATTGTATGCAGGTAGGTTGTGGGATAGTTAGCTGTAGGTCGTTGATAAAGATAGAGAAGAGGAGAGGTCCCAGGATAGAGCCTTGTGGGACCCCGAGAGTAATAGGAAGAAGAGTGGAAAAGTTATTGTCCCAGAGGACAGCCTGCTGTCTGTTATCTAGGTAGGACTTGAACCACTGTAATGTCTTTGTGTTGAGTGAGAATTGTTTTAGTATGTCTAGAAGTAACTGATGGTTCACCATATCAAAGGCTTTTGATAGGTCTATGAAGAGTGCAGCGGAGAGCCTGCTGTTGTTACGATGCTTGTTGATGCAGTCAGAGAAGGATAGTAGGGCAGTAGTAGTACTATGGAAAGGCCTAAAACCATGCTGACAGTCTGACAGAAGGTTATTTTAGAGAAGGTAGTTGGTGGTGGATACATTTTTCCATTATTTTGGCTAGAGTGGAGAGTAGGGCTATGGGGTGAAAGTTTGATATTTCATTTGAGTTACCACCCTTATGAAGTGGAATTATGTGAGAGATTTTCCAGAGAGATGGGATGGAACCTTCAGTAATGGTTCTATTGATTAGAATGGAAATAGGATAGGAAAGTACTTTGGCTGTGATTTGCAGGTATTCAGCTGGTAGGAGATCGGCTGATGGGGTATATGTTTTAAGTTTAGTCAGTAGGGTAAAGATGAGAGATGTAGAGACTGGATTTAATTGAAAGGTAGGGGGGTTGCTAGTCATGGGGAATGTGAGGGTTGAGCTAACAGGAGGTAAGGAATTAGCAAGAGATTGTACAGTTTCTGTAAAGAAGGTATTGAAGGTGTCAACAACCTTCTTAGGTGTACTTAGGGAAAGTGCTGAAGGGGTTGGAGTCTTGGAGTGGCCTGGGTGTAAAAGTCTATTAATAGCTGTCCAAAATGTTTGTGAGGTTTGTTGATGCCTGTCTTGGAGTTTAAAGTCGTAGTTTTTTATCAAGGAGTATTGAATTTTTTTGTGGCATTTCTTAAGTGTTTGTAGCTCTGGTGATCGGTTAGGTTTTTAGTGTTTCTCCATTTAGCCCAGATCTTATTACTTACTAGGATTTTGTGTCTTGTCTCTTTAGAGAGCCATAGTGCAGCTTTACTTCTGGTTCTTATGGATTGACTAGGGGTGTGGTATTCCAGTATTTGTAAGAATTTGGAGTTAAAATAGGATACTGCTTCCTGAAGGGGGAGTTGTTTTAAGGGAGACCAGTCACAGGCTTGTAGCTCAGCTTGGAAACTTACAGCATTAAAGTGTTTTTTGTTTCGTGTAGTTTTAAGGATGATTTGGTTAAGGATGAAGGTTTCTTGCCTAATTATATCTGTAAGAAAGTGGTCGCTAATATCATACATATTGCTGTCCACCAAAGTGTTCACACTCCCTCATGTTTAGTAGACTGCAGCAGCTGCAGCCTGTAAAATGCATAGCCGTATGTAAAGGTTGCTGCTACAGACCTACCCCTACCTCCCAAACCCCTAGAACAACAGATCTGGACACATCCATACTTAATGGGGGGGGGGCAGAGATAGGGACATGTGTAACAGTATGTCCGTACAAAGACAGTGAGTTGATAGAATAACAACTATTGAGTTAGCATGCATATTCTGATGGGTAGAAACCTCTGTGGTCTCTCCACTTGCTGCAGGTGTCTGGTGAGATACATACTGTACTCAATTAGTGGTCTGATAAGGGTTGAGTACAGCAAAGTTATAACCTCCTTAGTCTTGGATGTGATGCCCTTGTTTATGAAATGTGCAATGTAGAAGGTTTTCCTTGCTACTATGGACACATGGTGATCAGTTTAGATTTCTATCAACCTGTGTTCCCAAGTCTCACACCACTAGGTTTGAGCTTAGAGGGGTGGTATCTATATCATAATTAGCATGGGCTACTTCTTTGCCAAAGGGGATAATGAGGCTTTGTTTTGCATTTAGTTTTAGTCCATGACTTTGGCACCAATCATTTGTTTGCATCAGCCCCTTCTGTAATATGGTTACATCATTGGGGGACTCAGTCATTACACCCAGTCTGCAGTCATCTGCAAACGTGGTAAGCCACAGGTCATCTACTTTCACCTGGACTTCAGAGAAATAGATTCCAAACAGTAGAGGGACCAGCACAGATCCTTGTGGTACCCCTTTGGTAACTGGTTTACTAATGGAGGTGGACTCCTCAACTTTGACAGTGTGTGTTCTGTTGGTGAGCCAGTTGGCTAATAGTCTAGTGACGTATGAGTTAATCCACAGCTGGGAGAGTTTCTCAATGATCCCTGAGTGGGGGATTGTGAGAAAAAGCCTTGGCTAAATCAAGATAGGTAGTATGAACTGCTTTGCCCTCATCCAGGGCTTTGGTGACATTCTCAAAGAAGTCCACCAGGTTTAATAAGCAAGAATTACTCTTGAGGAAACCAAACGGAGTCAGGTCAAGAGTTTGAACGTCACCTGTGTCCTTGTGGATAAGGTCTATTATGAGTCTTTTCATGGCCTTGCAGATAAGTCTGGTTAGGCTTATGGGTTGATATGCACTCTATAAGCACTTGCACTAGTGCATGGATCGTGCTATGCCAAACAGAACCAAGACGCTATCCTCCAAAAAAAGGAAGCCAATCTGGTGGTTTCCTGCCATAAACTAACTCTAAAACAGAAGGAAGAAACTGTTGCAAAAGAGAGTAAAATCCCATGAGTAGAGGAGCTCCCTGGTCAACCTCAGTAAGAAGCTGAGATCCCTTATAAGATCCTCCAAAGCTAGCTATGAAAACAAAATTGCCACTGATTCTAGGGACAACCACAAAGCATTCTATAGCTATGTCAAGAATCTCAATGGCAACACCCAGATCTGCTCTGAGTTACAGCACAATGGCATGAAAATTACAGAACCAACTGATATTGCCAACATCCTGGCAGATAGGTTCAGTGCTAACTTTACACCCCTCTCACCCCCTAAAGGGCCCATGTCTATACAGGAAGAATGCAGAGTCCCTGTAATCACAACTATGCAGGTAAAAGCTGCACTCTCTGAAGCCAAAAACACAGCATCCATGGGACTGGACAACATCCCAGGCTGCGTTTTACATAAACTTCAGAACAAAGTAGTTCCACACCTAAGCACCGTGTTCAATCATAGCCTCACATCAAGCTTTGTGCCCATTGAATGGTGCAAAGCAACAGTTATTCCACTCCACAAAGGGGGAGCCACCAATGATCTTAGGAACTATCGCCCTATTAGCCTGACGTGCCTGGTCTGTAAGGTCATGGAACGTATCATCATGGAACTCATAAACAAAGACATTGGTAACCTCCAAATTCTGGACCCCACCTAGTTCGGGTTTGTGAAAGACAGATCATGCCTGCTGAACCTGATCAACTTCTTTGAGGCAGTCACCAAAGCTGTATACGAGGGTAAGGTGGTTCACACAGCCTATCTTGACTTCACCAAGTATTTCGACACCATCCCCCATTCTGGAATTATAGCTAAACTCACTAAACTAGGTATAAATCCCTATGTCACAAGATAGGTTGCCAACTGGCTCACTGACAGAACCCACAATGTAAAAGTTGCAGACTCCAAATCTGACTTCAAACCAGTGACAAGTGGAGTACCACAGGGTTCAGTCCTTGGACCTCTCCTGTTTGGTATCTACTTCTCTGAAGTACAGTCTAACACAGAAGGCCTTTGGCTAATGAAGTTCACAGATGACTGCAAACTAGAAGCCATAGTCGAGTCCCCAAATGATGTGGACATCCTACAGAAGGGCCTCACTGAGACAGATGCCTGGTGTCAGAGCCATGGCCTCAAGCTCAATGCCAAAAAGTGCATTGTCATCCCCTTTGGTAAAAACTCAGTACCCATGAACTACCACATAGGCAGCAGTCTACTTAATGCAGAATGTGTGATAAGAGACCTTGGGACCCAGGTGGACACTAGTCTCTCCTCTGATAATTACATCGCCACAGTAGTCAGGATATCCTTCTACATGGCACACCTCATCACAAAAGGGTTCTCATCCAGGAAGAATGAATTCATTGTTCCCCTCTACTCGACACTCATTAGACCCATTATAGAGTACAACGCCCCCTTTGGAATGTACCTCACAAGACATCTGCAGCAGCTGGAAAGGCCACAGAAGTACCTCACAAAGAGGATCACTGGCCTCAAACAGATGCTCTACACTGACTGTCTCAAAAAACTCCAGCTTTACTCCGTAGCATATTGCCTACTCCAAGGTGATCTCTGCCTAACATATAAAGCTATGTCAAACCCAGACCTGTTAGACATGCTACACCTAAAGAAATCCCAATCCCTCCAAGCTACATGCTCTAGGGACCTAAACCTTGTCACCAAAATAAACAGGACATGCTGGAGGGATAGATTCCTGTCCCAAAGACTTCCCATACTCTGAAACAAGCTACCCATCTATGTCAAGCAATGTTCCTCATTAGCACTCTTCAAGAAAAATCTTGATGAGTGGATAGGAAATAGGAAATACACCCCGGGGATCACTTCTGTGGCTCTGCTCAACAGGGGAAGAGGAAAATAACTTTCTTGGGTGACATAAGCCAGGTAACCTTGTTGGCTAAGTGTACTTATGACCTTGGGCCAATAGCCTAGTACCTACCTATGAACCTGTGAACCTATGATAGTTTAGTGGGCTGGCTGATGGACCCTCTTTGTGCAAGGGGATTACTGTTGATGTTCTCCACTCTGCCGGCACAAAGCCAGTGCTTGGGCTATGGTTAAAGAGATTGCCAAGTGGTTCCTCTAGTTCTTGTTTTAGATTGTTTAGTAAGAAACCTGGGCTGTTATCTGGTCCAATAGAGATCGTATTTTTGGCCTTGGAGAGTGCTTGTATCACCTGTTCTTTGGAGATACTCAGTAGAAAACTGGTGTCAGGAAAGCTTTGGGGTATGGCTGGTGGGGACAGGGGGGTGAAGTTATTGCTGGATCTGTCAGCTAGCAGGTTGCTAATTTCTTCAGATTCAGTGTGGATGGTACCATCCACTATATGTTTGGCACACAGCTGGACATTCTCTTTTAGGTTTTGGATGTAGCTAAAGAATGCTTTATGGTTGTCTTTAGCAAGGGATGCTAATTTAGTCTTGCAACTAGCCTTAGAGGATTTTACAAGCTGTCTGATTTGCTTGTTAAAGCTGTGGAGGGTATTCTTCCTCTGTTGAGTAAGTTCCCTCTTGTTCATAGATATCAGTTTATTTATTTATTTTTTTGTTACATAACTTATTTATACCTACAGTCCACCAGGGTGGCTTGTTTATTTGGGAGGACCTGGTATTAGTCCTGTCAGGTACAGCTGAGTTATTACATTTGTTTAAATGGCTATATAGGTCATTTGTGTACTCTTCAGCATAGAAGTCACTGTTGACTGTGTTAGCAGGGCCTCTGAAACTTTTTTAGACCATCATTAGTAGATTATAGTTTGCTTTGGAGAGCTTTTTCTTTTTTTTTTTTTTGCTCTTGTGGGGGTGTCGGGTCTGATCTTTACTTCAAACAAGAATGATTTATGGTCTAACCTTACCAGGGAGGGCAACACAAAGGGAGTAGTGCAGTGACCCCCCCCCCATGTTGGTGAGCACTAGGTCTAGGACATTTGAACCCCTTATGGGAGTGCAGACCAATTGTTCCAGGACATTTGAATTAACAAAATCCAGGAAGTTCATAGCGATCATGTTTCTGCTCATGTAAGTCACCCAGTCGATGGAAGGATAGTTGAAATCTCCCATGACCAAGGTGTTTTGTTGTATACTGAGTGACTTTAGCAAGTACAGGTAGGCGGTGTGCTTTTCTTGGTTAATGCCGGAGGACCGTTAGCTAGCAATGATGTGGTAGAGTATTTTGCATATAGTTATTTGACTTGAAGTAGCTCAAGAGAGTTGTACTGTTTTACCAGTCTCGAGGTGCATTTGAATTTAATGACAATGGATACAGCTCCACCTTTGGTTCTTTCATGCTTATTTTGAGGTCTGAATGTGTGAAAGGCATTGTAGCCTTGTATGGCCGGAGTGCTGTCTGCGGCCTTGAACCAAGTCTCAGTGACTGCACGGGTGGCAGCATCTTCCAAGGTGAGGAGTGCTTCCAGGAAGTGCAGTTTATTGTTTAGGCTTCTAGCATTAAACAGCATGAGCATGAGTTTGTCTCTAGTGGACTTCTTTACGTCAGAAGTTTTGATTTTCTGACATTGCTTAAAAAAGGCACTATGGGGGAGCCAAGCATCTTTGCAAGTATCCGATTGCCTTGAGAGAGTAGTAAAGGCCATCAGTGACAAAGCAGTGTGGTCTGTTGACCATTTCTTCCAGGCTGACAGATACGGGTCCCCCTGGAGTGACACCAGAAGCTAAGCCAATTATTGAAATCAGTCATTTTTTTCTGTATTGTGGCATCATCCTAGGTGAAGATAGAATGCTGCTTAGGGCTAGGGGCATACCTGCCTGGGACTCATAATCAGAGAGTTCAGTTATGTCTGTCTTCATGTAGTCCAGAGAGGTGCATCTCAAGTCAGTCTCTCAAACATGTACTATGGCAGAATCATAACAGTTATTGTTGCTGAATGACTTGAGTAAGTGCGTGATTTGATGGAGCCAGGTACCTGACAGGCACCTGACCGTGACATTATCCTTGTTCAACCTGGTGAGGTGGACATCTGTGTGTCTCACTATTGAGTCACCTGTAACTAGGACACTAAATTTTGAGGTGTTTTGCCTTAGGATCTTGATTGTTGAGACACTGATATTTGTGTTGTTATGTGTGGTGGTGAATTCTGTTTGTGTACCAGTACGTGTATGTTTTTTACACTTGGGAGGTCTCTGGTCTTTTGGTAGGCTCTTATTAAGTACCTCTGCGTGTGTGGGTTTATGTGTCTTGATCTTATCTTGTGTGAGTGGGGAGGTGTGTGTGCTGACAACCTGTCTGATGTCTTGTTTATTGTTATGTTAGAGGACTTTTTCTAGTTTCATGGTATAGTTACATCTCTCACATACTGCATTTGTTTGGTTTAGGAGCAAGTGGTTGTCAGTATACATGAGGCAATTACTACATTGCCTCAGGATTCCCATGTCAATCAGGCTGGTTGGAGAAATGTTGGTAAACTGACTGTCCATGTTTGCAGGTAATACTTAAGTACTAATTTGTAACAGGGCAAATTAGATCAGCTGTTGCTCTGGGATTAACAAGGGAACTTATTCTATAGAAGATCAGGGATGGAAAGTGGGGAGATGCTGCTCAGTGCACAGCTGCATTGCCCACAGCGCAGCAGAGAACCTGAGAGGGTTTCACTGACTGGTGTCTAGGGAGAAAATAGTTTCTAGGCATTTGCATCTATACAAGGCACAACTACGAGTAAACACAAGGCTTATATACAGATGAAATTAAACAATTTTAAACTAGTATGCTAATAGGAAATCACACAATGATCCTTTCTCCAGCAATCCCCAGCTCAGACAAGGTTATATCCACACTTTTCTGCCACAAGGGTGCAGGGGAGCCCTTCTTAATGTAACATGGCTGGTTTTGAGTTCAAGTGTATGAAAAACAGAGTCGATTAAGCAAGTCTGGATCTAGTCTATAGTAATTTAAATATTTCAGTGCAAAGCAAGTGCAGGTAATAAGCAGGCACAAACAGTAAAAACAGTCAAACAGGCACAAATTAATGCAGTAAAACAGTAAAATACAGAAGAAAATGCAGATCAAACTCAAAATATGATTAATTCTTGTTCTTAGCTTTGGATAGCTTGGATTCAAGCAGAAACCCTCTGGACCTTTGGCAAAGGATGCCAAACGTAGAGAAACTCCGGTTAATTCATGAAACCAATAATGAAATTATTTAAGTTAGAAAAGACCTTTTTTGTTTCTCAACTTAGAGTTGAAGGGCACAAGATGATGGAGCTGTACTGGCTCTGTACTTCATATTTAGTGATTTTGAACTTCCAACATGCTAATCTTGATGACAATTACTTCCCTACTGATCATATCAGCACAATATGCATCATATCACATAAGCCTACCTGACTCAAATTTCATGTGCAGACATCTATTTCCATCTGTCACATACAGTCACAGCAGCCAATCTGTATATATCATGAGCTATTTTCTACCTACTGAATACTCTTATTTAATACCAGGTATATCTTATTCAACCCATTGAGACAATATTTATGCCTATGGCCTATCTATAGCAAATTCAGGCCTACTCAGCTTTGCATAGTCATGTTACTATTTAATTTTCAAAGATCTGGAGACATACATCCAAATCCTGGCCTTTTCACCTCTCCAGCATCTTATACCCACAACTAAAGCCCTATTGAATATGACATGATACCCTACTCCCCCCAAAAGAACTCTTTCATTTAAATATACAAATTGTCTGTAGCAAATTAAATGAACTCCATTCCTGGATGTCACAACTTTCTCCAGATATTCCCATCCTCATAAGAAAAAACTGGCTGAAAAAGCAAAACACTGAAATTACTGCTCAAGGCTATAACGTATATCAACTATATTACACAGTCAAACATGACGATGGATGGTTATCATGCACCTGGACTCCTTACAAATTCAACAATGATAGTATGAAATTTAATAAGGCTAAAATACTGATTACTACACTTCAACTAAACCAAATGAAATCTATCTGTCCCATAGGCATATATACCTCTCCCAAACACAAGTCTGCCATATTCAAAGACAGCCTCTCCTGGCTATCAGCAAATATTTAACTAGAACCCATCATACTTGGTGATGTCAGCATTAAGTAGACAACACTAACAGCTCATGTAGCACTAATTCACAGAACCATACCACTTTATGAAATTTATTCAAGCCCTATTTAGGGGTGGCATAGATAGTTTCCAAGCTCCCCCAAATTTAGAAAACATAAACACTTATGCAAAGGCGTACACAAAAGCCCTGTATGACCATGTAAACAACTGCATAAAAACAGCAGTACCAGACTGAAATAAACCCCTATCAAACTACAGAAACAAGACCCTAGTGGACCTCTGGTATTAATAAGTTGCACAACAAAAGAAAGAAAATCCTGTTGATAACTAAGAAGAATGTGCACAACAGAGCAAACGTCCCTCATTTGGCTAAAAGGCAAATCGGGGAAACAGTCAAGTCTCTGAAAGCAGACTTTGAGGTAAAAATCACCCCCAAAGATAAGGATAACCAAAATGCATTTTTCAGTTATGTCCACAGTCTTAAGGGCAACACCCAACAATGTGCAGAATTAGTTGTAGATGGCATCACTTATACTCAGCCAAAAGATATAGCAAATCTGCTGGCTAACAAATTCAGCTCAAGTTTCACCACCCCATCACCGAAATATCCTTCACCACTTTACTGCCAATTATCACCAAGGAACAGGTTGCCATTGTGCTCTTTGAAGCTAAAAACAGTGGGGACTGACAATATACTGGGTTGCCTCTTAAACAGGTTAAATCAGGATTATTCAGGCCCATTATGATCTCTAGTTAACGACAGCCTCTGGACTGGCTTTGTCCCGATAGAGTGGAGGACAGCAACAGTCATCCCTCTGCATAAAGGGGGACCATCTACTGATGGGTGGTGCAGTGGTGCAGCAGTTAGCATTGTCTCCTCACAGCAAGAAGTTCTCCAGTTTGATTCTTGGCTGTGTTTCTTTTTGTGTGGAGTCTGCATGTCTTCCCTGCATTTCCGTGGGTTTCCTTTGGGTGCTCCGGTTTCCTCCCACATTCTAAAGACATGTGTCTGGAGCATTTATTCCCAGGCCTCCACTGATAATGGACTCTGTCCCAGGTGGACTTTCTCATTAAACAAATATTAAATAAGGATCGGTTAGCATCCACTTCGACCAATGAACTATGTTCAAAGTGTTCTAATTTGGATTTAAATGACTGGCTTAGCCAAAAATGTAATTTTACTGAAGTTAAGAATGACATCAGATCTTCCCTTCAAGGTGTGTTAAATAAGCTAAAGCAATAAACTTTTTGGTACTGATAAATTTTGTTGGACAATTTGTTTTTGTGTAAGAGTATTTTAAGGATGCAGGTACCATTAGGGTTAAGAGTGTATAAACAGGTTTACAATCAAAACCAAGAATACCACTTCTCCTCCTTTATCAGGTTTACAAACCCTAACATCTGATAATCTCAACAGGTTTAGGGATTCCCATTCTTGTTTAGAAACATTAGGTTGGAAAGCATTATTAGTGTTAAGCTACCAAACCATCTAGTATTACAGTCTTTTGAATGGCTTTGTGAATTGGATCTACGTTCCACTTGAGCTAAGGGCATCAATGGGTTTAACACTAATAATGCTTTCCAACCTAATGTTTCTAAACAAGAATGGGAAGTCCTAAACCTGTTGAGATTATCAGATGTCAGGGTTTGTAAACCTGATAAAGGAGGTGGGTTAGCCATTATAGACAATTGGGATTATATAGCTTGAATGCATGAGATTTTGGTCACTGAAGCCTACCAAAAGGTATCCTTAAATGAACTGAACATAGCCCATCAGCACATTAAGAGCCAAATAGAGGAGCTACATCTAGAAGAATGAATAAATATAGTTAGATGCAATTTTATGTGTATGCCTTTTCCCCGAATACCAGTACTTTTTGCTATTCCCAAAATCCATAAGGATTTAACTAACCCACCAATGAGAGCATTAGTCGATGCCCATAATTTGATTACTTACCCCTGTACAAAAATTGTAGATTCAATTTAAAAAAAATACCTAATCCATGAAAAGCAGATCTGCAAGGATTTGTGGTCCTTTTTACATAAAATCAGTGAACTACAATTCAATAAGGACCACAGTTTCCTCACGGACGATGTGAAAGATTTGTATACTTCAAACCCCACCAGGAGGGGAATGAATGGATTAGCACCTCACTAAATAGAAGAGGTGCGCCATTTAGGGAGACTGAATTGGCAACAGAGCTCTTGGATTTAATCTTATCGAACAACTTTTTTCTTTCTGATAAGGGGTGGCCATGGGTTCACCATGTGGGGCAAGTGTAGCCAATTTAGTCATGGACCACTGGGAATCAGAATTTATCTTTAGAGTACATAACATCAAGGAAGATATCATTTTTTATACCAGATTTCTGGACGATATCTTCATTATTATCAGGGGAGACGTGGTTAAAGCTACCTCATTGGTTAATTATTTCAATAATACCACTGACTTCCTGAAATTTACATTGAACTTTAATAATGATGAGATCAGTTATTTGGACATCAGTCTCAGGAAGAATTATGATAGGCAGTGTTATGTGGCTTGGGTTTACAGAAAAAGTACATATTCCAACTCATTTCTCCATTTTTCTAGCAGTCACCCCTACCATCAGAAACGATCAGTGGTTAAGGGGCAGTTAGTAAGGGCTGCTAGGATTGTCACTTTGGATAATGATTTTATCACTCAATGTACTGTACTGAAAAAGATGTTAATCAGCTGAGGCTATCCTAGTAAATTAATTGATTCCCTGATAGGGGAGGTGAAAACGAAGAGGTTTAATGGTTTTACACTCCCATCTTGAGTATAGCAATTAATTCTAACTTTACCATGAATGGAGAGTGCCATGCCCTTACCCCTGAATTGGTAGTTGATAAACCTAGTGACTTCATGTTGAGTCTAATCACAACATTTAGTGCAGATAGTTCCACCTTGAGGTTCATTGTTAGTAAGAACTGTGACCTCTTATGGAATGAGCCAGATGTTTTTAGAAGGTAGGGATTGCTTCCAAAATCATTTTCAAAAGAGGCCCTAATTTAAAGAATTTATTAGAGTCTAAACTTACAAAACTACCAGGACACCTAGGAATGTATAAGTGCCAATCCTGTAAATTTTGTAAATTTATTGAAGTTGGTACATCCTTCAGAATTAATGGTTCCGTATATTGGTTAAAAAGTAAATTCAATTGCAATTCAAAATATGTAGTCTGCCTTACTAAATGCCAACAATGTTCATATTTCGTTCATGTATTTATTAACAGAGTTTAATTGTTACAAATTCTATTAATTTTGTACTTTCACTGCATGTCATGTGCGGGTGCTCAGCATGTTTCAACATGAATATGTTCATTTTTAAGATGTTTTACTTGAATATGAAATTACAAGAATTTTTTAACAACATTTTATTAGTATGTGAATATATTTTTCAATTTTATGCATAGGCAGGTTTTTAAACATTACATGTGTTATAAATATTGGTTTATAAATATTGGTTTTTAACACAAGGTTTTAAGGTTTACATAAAATGGTATGTCAAGACATCTTTAAGAGCACAATTAATTGAATCTGTAGTTCCAATTAATTACAGGTCATGTGACCAGTAAATGACTATATAAAGCATTGTGTTTTTTTAGTACACATCTTGATAAAGCCTGGTACTAACCAGGCGAAAGCGCTTGATCCAATTTTGACTGCTGTTTGGTTTTGCATTCTTGTTACATCCATTAAAGACAGTTTCATTACTTTTTTGGGTCGGTTGTCTTCAACTGTGGAAGTTTTTTATTACTTGGACTTTGTGGTAAACTTTGACTTTGAAATTAGTAAATCAATTTTTTAAACTAACTATAAGCTATTTACTGTCTTACACCAGACTCCCTAACATATCCCATATATATATATATATATATATATATATATATATATATATATATATATATATATATATATATACTGAGAGGTATCTAGTGTTGCACCAGTGGTAACTAGGAAGATGGAATGATTTTATAGCTCTAATAGATTGCCAAAACAGACTATGCTGATGGAGCCCCTTGCCTATGTATACATTTGACAGATGTCATACAGATAGTCTTTATAGTCATCTAGGAGGGAGCAGGTTTACCAGACCACCAGGAAATAGCCCATCTTTACTATTTGTTTATATCTTTATATTCAAACCCATAATAATTTAATTCTTCAGCTTCTTAGCAGCTGCCCACAGTCCTCATTCTCTGAAGCACTGCTTGCAATATTTACTTCACATTCACTGGGATCTGTCTTAGCTGCTAGAAAACACATAGAAACATGGATTATGACAAGAGATGAGGCTTGACTTTTTCTATTGCTGCAGCTACCAAGCTGAATGCTTATCATCCTACCAGGGTTTGCTTAAGCACACTATATAGTCAGTGACCATCAGGCTAGACACAAACTTGATGACAGGGACACATATCTTGTCACACTATAGGGCCAGATCATGCTTGTCAGCAGTATCTTTGTCTGGGTCAGCTGTTACATACCACACCAGGCAGGCTGTCCTTTTTTTGACAAATGGTCACACTCATCCTCAGATATTTCAAATAGCCACAAATCATCCAAAGTTTAGCACATAAGGTATGTATTTTGGTGGATAATTATTCATTCGTACGCTTTCTTCATTTTAGGTGGCAAAGCAACGTAATTTTGGTTTGAGACATATAAGTAATAATTTGGAAAATAGCCCTGTAGCCCAGCATTTTAATCTATTTCATCGAGATTCTTTTCAGATTCAGATTTTTTTTTTTATTAAGTAATGGATGAGTCAGCAAAAAGGGACAGACGTTGACTTATTGCTATAAAAATAAATCTTGCATATATTAAGTATCTGGAGGAGGGGTAAATAATGAACTCTTTAAGGAAATGTCTTACCTTATTTTAAAATTATTTATGGTTAGTTATTCTTCCCGTGGATGGAGTTGTCTATTCATTATTATCTTTATTGCTTTTTCTATTATTTCTATAATTATTATTTTTAAAAAATATCTGTTTTTCACATGGCCATATTAGATTATTTCACATACTTAATTGTTTAATTGCCTAGTTGCTTTGCACGATTAATTATTCATCCGCAAATGTTATTACTAAGACAGAGCTAGTTTTTAACCCTAAGATTACACTAACTGAGATGGCTGTTAATTTCAAATTAGGTTATAGTACATACACTTTTTTCTTATGTGTCACTATGATTTGTTTAGCATTTCAGATTTATATTTAGAGTAGGTTAATTGCATTTATTTTCTAAAGCACAATTTTACTACTACAATTCATTCATATACCTTTTTTTCCAATAGTATAGTTAAATTATATAGCATGAACACAGTTAACAGGGCCTCTTCGGTATCTGAGTTTATGTCAGCTCCTTTCACCAGGAGCCATAAGATTTTAAAAAGTTTATCTCTCAGGTTCTGGGAAGAATATGTACTGACAAACTAAGCACCCCCCCCCCAACAACTTGAAAACCACCAAAGTTATTAATTTATGTCCTAATGTTTAACTTTTCAAATGCATATTTTGACATTCTGCACTTGTTAATATTTGTATTAGCCTCAAAGAATAAACATTTGTTTAGATAGACTACCTCAATGGCAAATGTTCATGTCCCTTGATATATCTATGTCTAAAATTGGCTGTTTCCTAACTAGAGACTGCAGAGTGTAGAAGAAGTAGTATTTTCTTCTTGTGAAAATAAAAATTGGTTTGTCACATTACCTGGTGGTCTGTATGTCTTTGCTTAAACAACTGACAGCTATAATTTTATTTATTTGTCCTTCCTGCAGCTAACCACTGTTTATCACTTACTCCTGTCATTCACTAGGTCTACTAGGCCTGTCTTAGACTCTCATGGGCTCAACCCAACTCACGTCTGTGGCCATTGAAGAGATTGACAGTACTGGTGCTGTGTCATACTGCTGCAGGGGAGTGTACCCTAACTTCCTCTGCTCCACTACAGCCTGACAAGCTCTACAAGCTCTACAGTCATTGCCCTCGGGAGGTAACAACACACTGCTTATAAAGCATACAGTCAGCAGGTTTTTAATGCTGCTTTATTGCAATAAGCCTGTGTTGCCTTCCTCCCCACAGGATGGGTGAGCTGATGCCAGCCTCACTCACATCCTTCTGTTCAGTACATGTGCAGCTAATCAGGCATGGGTCATCTAGGGTACAGTAAGGGCTTTATCCCTCAATGCCATGGGGTCACTTAGATATAATTTTATTTTAGTACATAATTCACCCTTAAGTTTTTAGGGTTTAATCTCTTCATTTTAGGTAAACATCATATCACTGAATCTGAGGCAGAATCTTATGCTTAACTATGCATCCCAAATCTCTGACAAGTTCTGGTACCCTTGATAAGTGTAAATAGGGTCTTGGGAGATGAAACATTTAAAAGCAGGGTCATTGGAGCTAAACCATTTACAGACTGTATGTGCCCATTAGAGACATAGATGCCCAACCAGGGATTGATTTCCTGTTCTCTATCCAATTGTCCAAGTTACACTTGAATTGGGTTAGGGAGTAACTCTGTTTCACATGGATGGGAAGCCTATTCCAGAGAAAGGGTAGTCTCTGGGATACATACTTGTCTCTCCAGCAGGTCCTAGTTATATCAGAGGCAAGGTTTAAGTCTTTAGAATGGGTAATTCAGGTTATGTTTGATTTGTGTATATGCAGAGGTCCTTCAGGGAGGGGTCTGGCAATACCTTATAGCCAGGCATAGATATTCTGTCTTGAGCCTGTAGGAGACAGAATACAGTGATAGGGCCTTGAGGTGGTATGCACAGGACATGTTACTTACACCCTGTGTTCTTTTAGTGATGAACCTTTGTGGATGTTCCAGTTGTTGGATATGCCTGGTTATGTACATACCAAAGGGGGGCATTGCACTCAATGTTAGGTTTAATGGATGCCGAATGCAGTGGGACAATGACTTCTTTGGACCTAGATAGCATACCTTTGTTTATCAGTTGCACAACATAGAATGATTTCCTTACTACTGTAGACACCTGATGGTCATTGACTAGATTACTTTCTATGTGTGTTCCCAAGTTCCTGACTATTGGGTCAACTCTTAGGGGTGTGTTGTCAATATGATAGTTACCAGGGTTGAATGACTTCCCGAAGGATACTATTATGCATTTCCTGGCATTTAGTTTTAGTTCATGGCTCTGATACCCATTATTTGTTTGTGTCAGCCCTACCTGGAGAACATTTGAGTCAGTGGGCGATTCAATGACAGCTCCTAATTTGTAATCATCTGCAAATTTAGTCAGCTAGATTCAACTGACATTGGCCTTGACGTCAGAGAAGTAAATGTCAAAAAAGAGCTGTGCCAGGATCTCTGGATGCACTGGGGTCAAAGCCTAATGTCTAAAAACACAAAGATAACTATTGTTTGTCAACATTTTTAAGCAAGTAAATTATACCAGCTTCACTCCTTTTACATGTAATATAGTGTCACGGTTCTGCAAAAACAGTGCAACTATAAAAAATTATCACTCTGAGTGAGATCAGATTTTTAGATGTCTGCTTATCAGATCCCTGATTCATGCAAGTAGAAATAAAGCTGTTATAATTTTAGCAAAATAAATGAGAATGCTTCCAGTTTTTAAATGAGTAGATATGTGAATACTTGCTTCCATGTGAGTACCAACTACAAAGAAACATTTTAAAAGATGAATATGTTAAGTGTTGATTTATTGTGAAGGTAGAGGCCCTAAGCTGCAATGTAGCATTCCTGAAGTTAGCATAGTTTCCTGCTCTGTGAGAGGTCTGATTTACTGCAAAGTTAGAGTTTGGCATAGTATTGTCATAAACACAAATATTTCTTGGCTTAGCAAAGCATACATATTCCCACATCCATTTTATGTTTCTGATTAACTAAACGATTAAAATAACAAGGACATACATTCTTAAATCTTACAAAGAAAGATGTTCTAGTGCATTTAAAATTAATAATCTGCTTATTTTTTGCCGTTTGCCATTTTTATACATGATTTTAATAAGACATATTTGGAACAAATGTCTGTGCGTCATTTTTGCATATATAGTTTACGGAAATTAAAAAAAAAGCCTCAAGAGGTTAATCACAGAAGCGAATAACTAAAGAAATAGGACACGGAACTGTAATTACTAGATAAATGACAACATGTGGCTTTTAAAAGGTACTTGGAAATGTACATTCCATAACCAGTAAGGGACTGAGATCCTTTGAGGATAACATCATTTACTTTTCAAATAAATAATGGTACTCTTTTTTTTTTTTACAGCCTAAATGGAACACAGTAAGCTCTTTGCAAATAAAATGATCCTCTGTTCATAGAGGAACTCATTGCAGCAAGTGACAGGATACATGAATAATGCAGAGGAACACGTGGATGGTTTTTGGGTGCTTTATAATAGCAAATGTGAGCCACAGTCCAAAAGCTTTTGCCTGGAAGCATGGCATCCTTCCAATACCTTGTACAACACAATTTGTTTAAAGACTGAGGATTGAGTAGACAACATCATGGAATAAATAGTTGCACGTGGTATTTACCTAATGGAATTCATTTTCCACACAGAAGTGCATAAATGTTTTCTGATTAAAATACGCCATCCTATATCTGTTATCTGATAGGAGAATATTCAAAATAAAGTACTTTATAGTTCTCAGAGATGTATGCAATCAGGATACAGTATTACATTTTCATTTAATAAGAGTCATTATGAAGTTAGAAGAAACTAATGTAATACCTGAGAAATTGTGATATCTGAGGGAATTTATCTTGTACATTTAAGCTTGACTTATCTACGTATATCTTGATTTCCTCTATGGTCTCTTTGTACCTTTTTATATGCTAAATCTTCCTATTATGTATGATACACACTCTTGTAAGACATAGTTCTGTGCTATCACTATCCTTCTGTGGAAAGCACCTGTGTATGTTTCCCGTGATTCTCTACCTTTCCACATATTTCATGTCATCTAGTTCTGAGATTCCTTTGTCACTGTAATATGCATTTCATGGAAACTGCGTCATTGTGGTAGCAACACGCCTTTGTCACATTCCTCATTCTTCTTTTTCTGAAAAGCATAGGTACCAAAGTCCTTTAATATCTGAATGTCACAAAATGTCACCAAGATCACTCCACACTTCAACATTTTGGATGGCATGCATAGTCTAGAGGTGTGCACTTTCATAGCAGTTATTTGCAGAGAACATGATGTGCAATGCAAATCTACTTAGCGTAGGTCATTAGGGATGATGACAGCAGTGTGAGATCTTCTGAGAGGAAATGTCCAGTTTTGCAAAATGCTTAAACTTAGTTAAGAAATGGCTTAAGTATGTCTGAAATAATACATTAAAATGTGACTGCTTGGATGAATGCCCATGTTTTCAATTATTATGGATGAGCAAGGATGCGCACACGCCCAGAAGAGGTTCTGACAAGTAGTTAAAGGGAGAGTGTCAAAGATGCAGCCATCAGAATACCTTTTGTTTTTTAATCAGATTTGCAAAGTTTTATATTCAAAAAGGACATCTGCATAACCTATTCTGCATCAGTGTGCTGCATTTTTGACATAAAAACACATTTTTAACTTCACGCATGTCTGTTTCTCAATTTATGCAAAGAATTCCACCCACAGGCTGATGTCATTCGACACACCTCCTTCCAACCCTCCCTGCTTCAACTATAACCTTTTATCACCTTGCCAGGAGTGTTTTCATTTCCTAATGGAAACAAGGGCTATTATTCTTTGGCTCCAATTACATTGTCGGCAGTTTTGTTTTGTAATTTCATTAAATTTTGTGTCCTTGAAGTAAAGACAATTAGATATTTTTAGGACAAGACAATGTGTCAATGAACTACTGCCGTAGTAAGTATTGCAAATACAGAAAAAAATAGCAATTATTAAAAATGTGCATTTACATTTTCCAGTTCTGCTCTTCTTACTTTGCCAGGTTTAATCAGTGCAATTAAGCAAAAGTTGCCGCATGAAGCAAGGAGTACCCAAGAGAAATCTTAATCTTGAGGTAACTCAAAAATACAAAGTATTTCTTCAGCATGCAAGCACCTGTACTTTGTTGCGCTTTAGCTTTATTACTTAGCAGTTCTGCAGAAATTAATGAAATCCAATGTGCTGCGGCACTTAAATTCACCAATGTTTTCAGGTATGTACAGAACATGGTAATAAGTTAAGTTTTGAGGGTTAATTGAGGTATTCCAATTTTAAAGGTCAAAGTGTGCTTTGGTTTTACAGAGAAGCCTCTGTCTATCTGTCTATCTATCTATCTATCTATCTATCTATCTATCTATCTAGGGTGTGAAAATAACAAAAAGTTTCAGTAAAGTATAAAAGCTGGTTCAGACAGCATGCCTTTATGACTGCAGTGCTGCACAAATCCTCAGTTCCCAAGGAACATAGTAACATATTGTTCAGAAATCAGGTTTTGACATATAGCCTGTTGTTCTATTATTTTTTTTAAGCAAAATAGAGTAATAATTAAATATCCCCTAATTCTGTGCTTCTGTACTGTTATATTTTGGCTTCATCCATGATATTGTTTGAGTAAAGAATTTTTTTTCTCATTTTTTTTAGATTTGTCTTCTTTTTAATACTTCAGATAAATACCGAGATCACTTGCTCTCACTTGCCTCGAGCAAGCAAATTCAGAGATTACCAGAGATATTCACAGTCAAGTGCAGATGCTCCTGACTCACAAGGACAGTTTTCCATTGTAAATAAAGCTTTAGGTAATGGTAGGACAGAAACATATTAACAATGAATTTATACAAAGTGAACCACTGACTAGTTAAAACTTTATTTTTTCAACATTTTAATTTAATTTTGCTTATTTCAGAAATGGCACATGTGTGCGAGTATGCGCCTGTACAAGCATGCGTGTGTATGAGTGTGCGTGTATGTATACCAGATCAAGGTGTATAGCTCTCAAATGTTCCTCATTTGGCACAGCATCAATAATTTTGCCTCTTGTTTTTGTCTTGATTTTTGCCTTAACTGGTAAGCCTTAGATATATAGTTTATAGGTTCATAGGAGGTTACTAGGCTAGTGGCCCTGGAGCCTTTATAAACTTATCCATGTAAATCCCAGATTGTCCCAGTTGTCCTTGGTTAGATCAGTTGTTTGCTTTGGTATTCACTGGAGCAAATGCTCCTGACCTACAAAGACAGTTTTATGTTGCAGATATGGTTTTAGGAACTGGCATGACAGCAGCGGATATTGATAACAATCCATACACAGTGAGCTAGTCACTGCTTACATTTTTTTTTTAACATTTTACTTATTTTTACTTTATTGGAGATGCATAATTTTCATATATTCCTGATTTGGCAGAGCACCCACAACTTTTGTCTCTTATTTTGGGCCCACTTCTACTGCTCCAGGTATGCATTACAGATCTCTTGCCTTGAGAAAGCGATCCCAGTGCTTACCAGAAGTCCCTCACTAGAGCAAATGCTCCATATGTATAGTGATGTTTTTTATTACTGCTATGGCAAAAAAAAAAAAAAAAAAAAGGCAGAATACCATATAATAATACTCTACTCACTGATTAAAATGTTTTTGCAATTCTTTCTTTCTTTATAAGAGTAGAGATTGTGTGTGTGTGTGTGTGTGTGTGTGTGTGTGTGTGTGTGTGTGTGTGTGTGTGTGTGTGCATATGTGCAGCAGTTGCAATGTGCTACAATGTATCTGTCACACAGCATATCTCTCAGCTCTTCCTGATTTAGAATTTCATACTTTTTATTTTTAAAAAATACATGCTGACATAAAACCTATTCTCTATTAACTTTTGAAGTGGATTAAAGTAATTAAAATTGTTCCTGATTTTGGGTCTTTATCCCCCATTATTTAGGTTCTGTCCAGAATTCTTGACAGTTTTGCAGTAATGCTTTTTCCTCTCAGTCTCCCTCTTTACACTCGATCTTGCAGACTTAAACACTTTATGAAAATCCAAAAAGGAACAGGGACAGATGTATAGGATCAAACAGCCAAACCAATTAAATAGCAAAACACAACACTGGATTTCAAATGCCAGAAACAATTATTTAATGTAGAAACAAAGCTTTCAGGATCAACCCTTCTTCAGTGTATTAACATATTACATGCAGCCACTTAATTTATACAGGTCACATGATTTCAGCACTCCAATCATTTCATATTTTCTTGCATGCCTGATGTTAAAGTGCTAATCACATTTAATAAAATCAATACTATCTGTCAAAATACAATACTAGTTATACATATATTCACAATTAGATATATACTTTTTAAAAAGATATATAAATACATATATAAATAAATCATAGTATAATTTCATTTGTTTTAACTTTAAAATAGGTTTAATGCTCATTGAGCCATTAGGTCCTGGTTGTTTATTGGCTTGAAGTGTTACTATCCATTTATATTCGGCAACCTCTATGTTATTGTTGATATCCCCACCCCTTAGCAATAGGTATTATTTGTTGAACCTCTAAGTTTAAATATATGATCTGAACCTTTCTCTTTAACATGTCTTGCTAATTAGTCAGTAAGAACTCCCCTTCTTATATCTAATAGCTGCACTGAAATTCTTTCCTTTTATCTTCTATTGCATTTACCTATATAAAAAGATAGACACACCATGCACTTAGCTTGATAAACTACATTCTCAGTATTACAAGTTGCAAAACAATTAAACTCATGTCTTCTTTTAGTGATAGGGTGTATAAATTCAACACTATTCAACAAATGCTTACAAAATGTACAATTGTAGCATGGAAATGCCCCTGTCTTCTTACTAATGGCTGAACTCTATTATGCATCTCTTTGTAATATAACTTCTATTTGACAGTCTCAGATTTTCTAAAAGAAAATTGAGGTTTCTCACCTACATCATTATTTAATTCAAGTAATAAATTTAAAATACCCCAATTATTTTGAATAATTTAAATCATCCCATCAGTTTTAGAACTATGCTTAGTTATATACCGTATGACACTCTTATTTCTTCTTTGACTACTGTTGATAAGAGGGTCATTTGCCTGATGTAAATTTGCAAAATAAGGTGTTGCTTGTCCATTCCTTTCTTTCATGACATGTTCATTCATATTATTCAAAAGAAATCCGTCATATTGCCTTATTCGAAATTCATCTTTCATTTTATCCACCTGTTCGGTCCGCAGTGGTGGTGCTGCGGTAGCGTCGTCGCCTCACAGTACGATGTTGTCCTGTTCGATTCTCAGCTAGAGCATCTTCTGTGTGGAGACATGCGTGAATGGGCATACCTTCGTTGAAGGTTGTGCGTCAGGGCTGGCAACTCGGCATGTAAAAATCTACTGCTAATTATTAGCGGACCGGAGTTCTGCTGTGGCGACCCCTAACTGGGAAAAGCCGAAAGACACAACAACAACAACATTTTATCCACCTGTTCCTTACAAAAATCTGTATCTTCTGTTAGCCTACTTACCCACAAAACTGGCTTTTTATAATCCCCTTAAACAGCTTCCCTGCCCCCCGGAGAGGTGGTTACTGACTTGAAACTGTAGTTTTATTGGCCACTAGGGGTCATTTCCATAACTCCTTCATTTGTCCTCGGAGGAGTGGTTTAGGGCAGTGACTTGTGGTTTGTTGGCCAATTTGGGTCATTTCCTGTCTTTTCCAGCCCCCTGCTATAAAGCACGCTTTAGCGCGATTTAGCCCGATTTAGCGCGGAGTTGCTACTGTTGCACACTAGGGCAGCCGGTTAAGCAGGTTTAAACTATTCGGCTACCTAAAGTCCACTCTTCAAATTTTCCCTTAAAACTACCTTCCTCGAACTATACTACTGATCTAATCAGCGTATCCTATAATTAAAAAGATCATCTCTACTTGACTCCAAGTAGACTATTCTCTATCTGTTAAACATAGCACTTGCTCCTACAGTACTTATTACCTTGATACGGCACTCTTGTCATAGATAGTACCCCAGAAAGGCAACCCCCATTGCTCGGACACCCACGCCCCCGAATCTTTTTAAAGTTTTTGTCTATTCCTTCTAGCATGTCGAGGGATCAGTTGCTAGTGTCCTCTCCTGCTCAGCTGGTGAACCTGGGAATATTGAGGCAATGTTACAATTGCCTCATGTACACAGACAACCCTCTCCTCCTCCCACAAAACACAAATACATGCGAGAGATGCAACTACACGGCCAAACTGGAGGCTGAGCTCTCTCAACATAGGACTGGCAAGACCAGTCAGGAGGAGAAGGTTACCACACACACTATAGACCCAGTCTCACATATTACCATTACAACCTCAAATCATACACATAAACACACAAAGACATACTGGAGGCTCTGATCAAAAATCTACCAAAACAGCAGAGGCCACCAAAGCAGACACCCAAACAACCACCACCTCAGAACACAACATCTGCAACACATAGACCTCACAGTCAGAGTGTCAAACAGTCACAGCCCTTAAGGCCAAACACAATGCCAGACACACTAGTCATTGGTGACTCCATAGTCAGACACACTGACGCCCCGCCACCAGACTGAGTAAGGAGAAGGTCACAGTAAGCTGCCTGTCGGGCGCTAGAATCCGCCACATAACGCAAGCACTCAGGTCTCTCAACAGCAGGTACAAATATGATTCAGTCATTGTCCACGCTGGTGTAAACGACCTGAGACGCACTCCTTGGACTACATGAAAAGAGACATTGAGGAGCTCTCTGATTATGTAGCCCAGACAGGTATGACCCTGACCTTGAGCAGTATCCTACCTTCACCAAGAATGATGCCACAATACAGTGATAAGATGATCAGCTTTAACAATTGGCTTAAACACTGGTGTCATTCAAAGGGGATCCAGTGTCTGTCTGCCTGGGATGACATGCTGGACAAGCCACGCTGCTTCGCAAGGGACGGCTTGCACCTGTCACACCTGGGATACCGGATATTGGCAAAGGCTCTTGCCACCCCATAGTGCCTTTTTAGGCAAGGCTCAAATTCTAAACCTACCACCCTAGAACACAAAAAGGAAAAAACTAAGGGTAATGCTGCTCAATGCCAGAAGTCTAAATCTCAAAATGCACGCACTCGAGGCCCTTCTCAGTATGGAGAACATCGATGTCTGTGCTGTGACAGAAACCTGGTTCAAGGCTCCTGAGAGCACCCCACGCTATCAGGTTTTACCTCATATCATGCTCCGCCCCAAAATCTGGACAATACCAAGAAAGGAGGGGGTATCCATATTCATCAAGGACACCCACACCTCAAGACTGGTGGCAACGCACGATGCATCGGAGACCATCCAGGTGCAATTAACCATAGGCAAGACTGCTCTGCAAATTGTAGCATGTTACAGGCCACCCTCACAAACTCAGGAACCTCACATGGCCTTCCTGAAAACACTAGAGGGGATAAATGTATCACCAAACACCATCATACTAGGTGACTTCAATTACCCTAATATAGACTGGGAACACTACTCAAGCCCAAACACCCTAGCCCAAAAGTTCCTGGAATTCATAAACTCAAATGCCATGGAACAACTAGTCACCATCCCCACAAGAGGAGATAACATACTTGATCTCATCATCACGAACATGGGAGCACAATGTTCAACACCGGAGGTGTACCCTCACTGGTGGGATCAGACCACAAACTAATCTCGCTGGAGGTCCTCATCCCACCCCCACCTGAAATAAAAAGACCACAGTAAAGAACTTCTCAAAAGCCGACTTCACACTTCTAAAGACTAGTGTGGTCTCCTTTAAGGCCCCGAGCCGGCGGAAAACAGTACTCAAGCCGCTGAATCACTTACAAATGCCTTCTACCAGCACCTGCAGGACTGCATGGATAAGGCAATCCCAAGCAAAACAAAGACTCTTTGTACCAAAGGCAAGCATCCAGTCTGGTGGACCCCAGCCATAAACAAACTCTACAACAAAAGGAGGAAGCTACTACAAGATAGAGCAAAATCCTTAAAAGGTAAGACACCCTTGATCACTATAAGTAAAAACTAAGAGCTCTCATAAAATCATCCAAAGCAAATTTCGAGAGAAAAATAGCTAAAGACTCAAAAGACAATCATAAGGCCTTCTTTAGCTATGTTAGAAACCTGGGAGGAAACTCCCAGATATGCTCAGAGCTAGTTCAAAATGATGTGAAGATTACTGATCCTACAGACATTGCCAACATACTGGCTGACAGGTTCAGTGCAAACTTCTCCCTCCCCCAAAAGGAGAGATATCTATACCAAACGATTGCAGCCCCCAAACATCTCCAGCGCCCAAGTGAGAACTGCTCTCTCCAAAGCAAAAACACAGCATCCATGGGACCTGATGGTGTCCCCGGCTGTGTGCTCCATGAACTCAATGAGGAATTAAACCCACAGCTAGGACAGCTGTTTAATCAAAGTCTTACCTCTGGATACGCACTCCAGGAGTGGCGCACTGCAACTGTGGTACCACTTCACAAAGGCGGTGCCTCCACCGACCCTGGAAATTACCGCCCATTAGCTTGACAAGCCTTATCTGCAAAGCCATGGAGAGGATCATAATGGACCTCATAAATAAAGACATAGGGAATTTGCAGACTTTGGATCCAACCCAGTTTGGCTTTGTCAAAGGCAGATCATGCCTTTTAAACTTGGTTGACTTTTTGAAACAGTCACCAAAGCCATTGATGAGGGAAAGGCAGTCCATACAGCCTACCTCGATCTGGCTAAGGCCTTCGATACAATACCCCATTCGGGTATCATTGAAAAACTCATCAGCTTAAATGTCAACCCATACATCACAAGATGGGTTGCAAACTGGCTGAGTGACAGAACCCACAGGGTCAGAGCTGCTGGCGCCATGTCAGACTCAAAGCCTGTCACAAGTGGTGTCCCACAGGGCTCAGTCCTGGGCCCACTCTTGTTTGGCATCTACTTTTCCAAGTACAAGCAAACACAGGAGGGTTATGGCTGACAAAGTTTGCAGATGACTGCAAACTGGGCCATAGTAGAAAACACATCTGACACAGATATCCTTCAGAAGGGTCTCACAGAAACGGATAACTGGTGCCAGAGCCACGGCCTAAAGTTAAATGCCAAAAATGCATAGTCATACCCTTCGGGAAAAACAAGGTTACCCCTAGCTACCAAATAGGTGGCAATCCACTGAGCACAGAAGAAGTTATCAGGGACCTGGGGACCCAGGTTGATAGTAGTCTGTCATTCGACACCCATGTAGCTAAAGTAGTTAGGAAGACCTTCTACATTGCCCACCTTATCATGAAGGGATTCTCATCTAGATCAAGGGAGGTCATAGTCTCCCTTTACTCATCACTCATCAGACCAATGATTGAGTACAATGCCCCATTCGGATGTATCTGACCCGACACTTGCAGCAGCTGGAGAGGCCACAAAAGTTCCTCACCAAAAGGATAAAGGGTCTCAAAATCTGTCCTATGCTGCCCGACTGGAAGAACTCCAGCTCTATTCAGTCGCCACCGCTTGCTCAGAGGTGACCTTTGCCTAACATACAAGGCCATGTCAAACCCAGATTTGATGAATATGCTTCACCTCAAAAAATCTAGATCCATCAGAGCCACAAGGGCGGGAGACTTAAACCTTGACACGGCTATTAATAGGACGTGCTGGAGGGATAGATTCATCACCCAAAGACTCCCTATGCTGTGGAACAAAATCCCGGTACATGTGAGGCAGAGCACCTCGCTGGCCTTGTTCAAGAGAAATCTTGACCAATGGATGGGAGATCGCAGATATACCCCAGGGATTACCTCAGTGTCACTGCTCGACAGAGGCACAGAAAAATAATGGGTATAGTTCCCCATACTAAAGGGGTGGCCTAAGCCACAAAACGATGGGCTAGGCTTGTAAATGCCCTCGGGCAGATAGCCTAGTATGAACCTATGAACCTATGAACCTATGTTTTGGACACATGCTACACGTATATAGGAGTCTATTAGCCTGTACTTCTGTTTTATATATGCATGTTGATATCTCATCCCCTTGTCTTCTACTCACGATATTTAAAAAACGGATTTCCACTAATGACTATTTAAATCTTAGAAAATTGGTAGTGCTCTCCAAAAAATGAACATACTCTACTAGGTTCTGTTCATCACCCTTCCAGATCATAAACATATCATCCACAAATTGTTTGTAAAACAAAATATTTTCAGCATAAATAGTGGACAGATCAAACGCATAAACATTTTTCCATTGGTTAACTGCAATGTTTGCATACATATTAGCAATGCACATCCCCATTGCTACCCCTCCATTGGTTAAGTGCAATGTTCGCATATGTATTTGCAATGGACATCCCCATTGCTACCCTTCCATGTGCAATGTTCGCATACATATTAGCAATGGACGTCAACATTGCTACCCCTCAATTTGTTAAGCACAATGTTCACATACGTATGAGCAATGGACATCCTCACTGCTAGACCTCCACTGGTTAAGTGCAATGTTCGCACACGTATTAGCAATGGACATCCTCACTGCTAGACCTCCATTGGTTAAGTGCAATGTTTGCATATGTATTAGCAACGGACATCTCCATTGTTACCCCTGATACCTGATGGTAGAAAGTATGCTCAAACATAAAAACATTACTGGTCAGTACTATTTCCATAAGACTGCATATAGTTTCTGTCTTTCTCCTTGTATATTAAGTATTTTCACATAGATATTTCCTAATGGCACAAAGGCCATATTCGTTTGCTATCACAGTAAATAGTGAATTTCGATCTAGTGTCACAAAAATATAATTATGTACATCTTTTACTTAATACCATCATAAAGCATTTTCAAAAAATCATTTGTATCACAAATGTAACTACAGACATTTTTTAACAATGGTTTTAAAATTTCTTCTAAATAAAAAGATATTGGTTCTGGGCTGGGCAGACAATCGCAATTGCTTCACTGAGGTGTTCACCAGAGCATGTGATCTCACGGCACCCTCCCCACCTGTGAAATAGACTCCTGCAGCGCAAATCAAGTAGAGTGACAAATGACCTTCCTTCAAATGGAAGCCTGAATGATTGGATGGGTATTCAAAAATTCATCCTTGGCTTGACTGGCCTAGACTGCCTTGAAAAAAGCGATACAGTCTAAAGATGGTACTGGCAAGGTGTAAATACCCACAAGAGCCAGATGCCTTGCATTTCATATGATCCTGTGAGCTGTGTGTTAACCTTACACTTTGCTTATTGAAACACAATCATACTCTTTCCCTTCCTGACATCTTGTGATGTAAGGCTGCTCACAGATTATCTAATTCTTACAGGTGTAGCTACCTTTGCCATTCTTACTTATTAGAAATAATCATCAAGTTTTCCATGGTCATGGTTTCCTACCCTGCTGATATTTCCACTGTGCATTTCAGGATAACATGTTGTCATTTTTATACAAAAGCAGATCACACATTGCTTCATTCAGCAATCAGACGTTAAGACTCAAGTGATTATCTATAATAAATACAATGTAATTGCAGTTTGAGAATCAATGGAAATGCTTCTTGTTTTGCTACCATATTGATATTTAATGAATACTGGGCTAGAACTTTTTCTAGAAATTCAGTTGACATGTATGAAGGCTACAGAACTGTATTGCACTTCAGTACCGAGGCAAATTAGTTGAGATATGCAAAAGTCCAGTTTTCATTTTTATGTATACTTTTGTTTCTTATCTGCTTTTCCTTCCATGACTGTTGACTTTCACTTTCTGCTACCATAGATCTCTAGTCTATTTTTTTCTCTAACTGCACCCTACTGAAAGCCAGCTACAGAGAGTCTCAGAGGATTTTCTGTCCTTCAGAATGCTCTTTAATCTATCCAGTTGATGTGGGAGAGCATCCTAGTGCCATCAGCGTGAAGATACCAATCCACAGATCAGGGACACCTGGTTTTCAGGATAGACTCCAAATGTCCCCAAGACAAGAAACTTATTGGTACCAACACTCATCTTGCAGCCCTCCATTACTAAGAATATTGGCTATGGAGGTGACTTTAGCCCCTAACCCCCACCCCTGGTGGCTGATGTGAGCACCTTTGTCACCTCTGGAACTTTCTACACTCTCCTATGACACATGCTATGCTCCATCACATGTATCCCCCAGGCCTATCATCACTGGCCTGGAAGAACCCAGCCCATGTACCCCCCATAATGTCATTTGTCTGCCATGCAAGTTTCAGTTTTTACTGAAACAGTTGTGACCACCACAAAAGCACCATTTCCCCCTAACACAAACCAACTAAGGTATATACCATTGGTTCACAGGTGTTTACTAGGCTAATGGCCCTGGAGCCTTTACCAGCCTAGCCCATATAAGTGCCCTGGCATTGTGCTCCCAACGTTAGTTCCTAGTGCCTCTATCAAGTAGAGCCACTGAAATGATCCCCGGGGTGAACTTTCAATTGCACATCCACTCTTCAAGATTTCTTTTTGAAGAGGGACAGTAAGGTGCTCTGCTTGACAGGTATGGGAAGTCTATTCCAGAGCATGGGCAGTCTCTGGGTTATGAACCTGTCCCTCCAGCATATTCTGTTGATTGTGGTAATGAGGTTGAGGTCTCAGGAGCATGTGGTGCAGAGGGATTGGGATTTCTTTAGATGTAGCATTTCTAACAGAGCTGGGTCAGACATGGCTTTGTAAGTCAAGCAGAGATCAGCTCTTAGTAGATGATATGAGACAGAGAATACCTGGAGTTGTTTGAGTCTGTCTGTGTAGAACATGTGTTTAAGGCCTAGGATCCTCTTCATGAGATACTTTTGTGGCCTTTCCAGCTGTTGCATGTGTCTAGTGAGGTACATGCCAAATGGGGCATTATACTCGATGATTGGTCTAATGAGGGAAGAATAGAGAGAGATAATGACCTCTTTCTGCCTGGATGCAAAACCCTTGCTAATGAGATGTGCCACATAGAAGGACTTTCTGACCACAGTGACAGTGTGGTGGTTGAAGGAGAGGTTGCTGTCAACCTGTGTCCCCAGATCTCTTATAACACCTTCAGTGTTCAAGGAGCTCCCATTGATGTGGTTTTTAATTGGAACTGAGTTTTTCCCAAAGGGGATGACGACATATTTTTTGGCATTAAGCTTAAGGCCATGGTTTCAACATCAGTCATTGGTCTCAGCGAGTCCTTTCTGTAGGATGTCTACATCACTTTGGGAGTTAATAATGGCTCCCAGCTTGCAGTCGTCTACGAACTTGGTCAGCCAGAGTCCCTCTGTGTTGGCCTGGACTTCTGAGAAGTAGATGCCAAACAGGAGAGGATCCAGGACCGATCCTTGTGGGACTCCACAAGTGACTGGTCGTGAGTCTGACTTAGAGTCTGCTACTTTGACACTGTGGGTTCTATCTGTGAGCCAATTTGCAACCCACCTAGTGATATAGGGGTTGATGCCTAGTTTGGTGAGTTTATCAATAATTCCTGAGTGGGGAATGGAATCAAATGCCTTGGCCAGATCAAGGTAGACTGTATGAACTGCCTTGCCCTCATCCACAGCTCTGGTGACTGACTCAAAGAAGTCAACCAGGTTGAGCAGGCATGATCTACCTTTCACAAAACCAAATTGTGTGGGATCTAGAGTTTGGAGATTCCCTATATCCTTGTTAATTAGGTCCATGGTGATGTGCTCCATAGCCTTACATATCAGACTCGTCAGACTAATGGGACGATAATTCCCAGGGTCTGTAGTCACTCCCCCCTTTATGGAGAAGGACGACTGTAGCAGGGTGCCATTCATGTCACATCATCTCAACGTGGCTTTCCCAGCACTAGAGCTGGTACTTGCCACAAAACCACTTTCTTACGTGTACTTTGTGTTGCTTTTTTGAAAGTGTCATGGTAGCATACTTGAAAGCAGTATACATGAGGTCACTAGTAATTCTCCATTTCTGTCATTTAGTGCACCACTTTGGAGAACGTTATTTAACATTGAACTTACCATGTTACACATTGGTAAATTACCTCTATAACCTGTTGCTTATAGAAAATGTCATACTTTTAAATCAAAATATCTGGCAGTTAACACGTAGGACTAAGCCTCTGAATTGTTAATGAGCTGTTTCCTGTGTCAACAGGGCAGAGTCTGATCATTTGCACCTTCATTTGCCTTCAGTGTAACCTTGAGCAAACGCAAACCACTTACCCAGACTGTGCTCTGGGGCAACTGGGAATTGGGGCTATGCTCTATACTAGTTTCCAGGACTGCATGCTTAGTTATTATCTATAAAAATATAAGAGAAAGAATACTTCAAGAACAAGTGACCCATTACAGGACCTTGTACGACACCACTGCTAATCAACACCATGCTTGACACATGTCTCTTATTTTGACTTATGCCCCTTTGGTTAACTAGTGATTTAGCTATTGATTGCATATATTGCTTCACAACTGTTGCATACAATGGACAGCTTATTTTGCAATGCAAATGTTAGATCAGGTATCATTTAAATGTATAAAAATACAGTATTCTCTTTGCATAAGTCTAGAAATGCAGCCCTATTAAAGCAGGCATCACAGTTTGCATACAGTTTCAGTGAATTCACTTTCAATCAGTGAAAATAACCTTTAGTCAACAAAACTGATAAGAACAGAATGTGATGTATATTTGAGTATGAACACATTTTATTTGTATGCTAGAAGACTTGAGAATCAAGGCTAAAGATGTGTGTAGAAAACAGGGTTTTGTATTATTAGGAATTGCTTCAGACACGGTTAGTTAAGTTAGTTCATTTGGACTGATATGCAGAAAGTCTTTGCAGTGCAGACACTCTAGTATGAGTGCAGAAGTCAGGTCAAATATCCAGCATTCCAGAATATTTATTATATTCATGAGGAAAGGAATATCAGCACTGTTATCCAGCATTCCAGAATATTACAGAATTTCTACAGACCGTTTCAGTTTATCAGCACTGACAGTATTCAGATATTGTTGACATCCACCTTACCTATACATAATAAAGCATTATTAACTGAACTATAGTGTTTGCAGACTTTATTCTGAAGGAGAGACTGGCACCTTTTCAGCACAGTTCTAGGTAATTCACAGATGAAGTAATTAATTCCAGTGGTATTCCATTTCCTTCCAATCATTCCAGTTCATACCAGTATTGTACAGTCATAGTAAAGTACTGTGCGGGGGTCTAGATGGTTAACATAAGCAGTGTATTCTGCCAGTCCATTATCAGCTGCTGTTGTTACCTCTTCACAGACCTTCACAAGATTTCAAAATCAGGATCACACCTTAAGACTGATTGCTCTTCCATAAGTAACAAAGATACAGCCCAGTGTCATTTTTCATACTTTCTGTTATGACTCAGTTATATGACTGAGAATACTGGTCAAGCTAATGGGTGCACTGCTCCTTGGGCCTGATGTGAACATCATCCTTTTTCAGTGACTGCCACTACACATCAGTACAGCTTGTTGATGCATGCATATTGTAACTTGCATGCTTTTCCATGGTTATGTACAATAAATAAAAAAAATATTTATCCTTTTTGTCCAATGGAATTTGAGTTTTAATTTTGATCTGTAGCAGCAAGTATGGTTTCAGTTAGTGAAGATTTGCCACCCATTTACATTATAGCACTCTAAGTTAGGTTATTCATTATAGTGACTTTGGTAACAGTTATTTTTCCTATATGTATATTTGTACAGGCTGGGTAAGGAGTTCCTTATTTCACTGGCAACAGGTTAAACATGAAATTTCTTGTGAATTTTCCAATGATGAATGCTTTTTCTTCATGTTTTAACATTGTTTTTGACAAGAGATATCTTATGTGATATATTCACACTGAAAAGGATTAGTGTATTCCATATTTACTTTAGGCTGTGGCCGCTGTCCCTTTTTTAGTAACAACAAAATGCATAGTATTGCTAGTATCTCTTTCTTTTTGGATGCTATAACTCACTCAGATTATCTGCAGTAAACGTTGTCATCCAGAAGCCCTCCACATTGGCCTTGGCATCTGAAATGTATATTCAGAACATCAGTGGTCCCAGTACTGAGCTCTCTGGTACACCACCAGTAACTCCCCTCTTGCTGGAACTGGATTCATTCACTTTAACCACATCTATTCTGTCCAAGAACCAATTGGCTATCCATCTGATGATGTAGGGATTTATGTCCAGTTTTGTGTAGCTATTCTTCATAAAGGTCTAAGTTCAGCAAATTATTGGTTTCAGAATGTGAAGAAATACATTATTGTACCCTTTGTGAAATCAAATAACCCTGAAAACTACAACATTAACAAAACACCCCTAAGAGTAGACTCAGAGGTGAGGGATCTGGGTACACAGATAAACAGTAGCATGAACTTTGACTGCCATGTGTCCACAGTGAGCTGAATGAGATGCAGAGAAACCATATGAAAAAAAATGTCTATTTTTACGTAATGTTTTATGCAGAGGTAATGGGAAGTCTTTACTCTTGGGTTCATTTTTTTTTTTATGTGGCTGCTGATTTCTTGTCTGATTTAAGTAGACATGCTTTTCTGTACATTTCTTTATTTGGTTACAACTCTTCCACATGGTTTTGGCTTTATTTTCATTTATTTATTTTTACTTCACTTCTGTATGTTTAAGTGATATTGAGAATAAGTATTTGTTTTTTAGACTGGGAGGCTTGTATTAGGCTTGTTTGTAATCTCTCAGCTCATTTTGTGTAGCATTTTAAATATAGATTAGAAATTGTTATTAATGATTATTCTAGGAGTGTAAATGGTAGATGGTTTATTGTTAATCTGTTAAACTTTACAGTAAGACCGGATGTTTACTCTGATTTGGGTTTTGATATGGGGGTTGTTGCAGTTATGGTTGTATGTGTGGCTTATTTGTGTATTGCTTTTGTTTACCAGAAAAGTCTGACTGAGCACAGGTTCCATTTTCAGTGCAGGCCCAGGGAGAAATGGTTCATTTTACAGAATGAGTAAAAGGCAGTTATACAAGATTTACATAATAAATGTATATACATACACCATGATATGACAGTTAATCAAAAAATAATAAATGTACATGCATAGAATAGTAAATGAACAGACGTAGAGTGTAATGATATGACAGTTAATGAAAACATGACAGTTAAATGAAAAACACAGTAAAATGCTAGCTAAAATCAAGTTTATATGAGTTTAGTTACTTTCAAATGGAATTAGCTGAAAATAGATACTGAGTCGGAGACAGCGAAGTAATTATAGGATGAATAAAGTTACAAATTATGGAGTTTGGAGGAGGTCCAGGTAAAAGGGAGACAGAGATAGGAGTGGAGAGGGGGAGATGCTGGTCAAATAGTTAGAGATTGTGAAGAAGTAGCTGTATTATGGCCAGTTCCATAAAAGAGTGTATATATACAAACAATAGAAAAAATAGAAAATCAGTATACTTACATGCACATATACTTATATGTAAATATACAATTCACCTATCTGAACCTTTTAATTTTAGTAAGTATATATACATACACATCTTCATTATCATTGTGCATTGATATTTTGTACAAAGGTATGCATGATAAGCGGTCAGAGGGTAGAGTATATATATATATATATATATATATATATATATATATATATATATATATATATATATATATATTTATCTGACCAGAATTAAGATAGTTCAGATGCTTAAAACAGAGAATATCTAGTCTTGTATATCTTTAGATTCACAAAGTTATATTTCATATACATGTTTTCACACTTATATGTTTACATAACATGTTTTCACATATAGGTATATATTTAGTTTAAAAAGAACAAGTTTTTTGCAGAAAATATTTTTGTTAGCTGGCTCTTAAACGTTTTAAACATATAATTGTATTAGATAACACAATTAATTTAATACATTTACAATATATTTGTAATCAAATAAGTTTTTTACTTTAAATATGTAATGAGTAGGTCACCTGATGTTTTTAGAGCTGTATTTAAATTCACAAATTTTAAATTACATTTTATCTGAGGAAGTCCAACGATTCAGTTGGACAAACAGCGTTTAATAATAAAGTGTGTTGCAGAGTTCATACAGCTTGGTGGACTTTTATTCTATTGACTATAAACTCTATCAGCATCAATTCCAATATATAGTTTATACATCGTTGGAAAGTAAGTTACTAGTTTATAGTTTTTAGGCTACCTTGCAGGCTCAATCTTAAGGAGGAGTATCATTTTTCCTGTTTTTAACTAGGTTGACGTCCATTTGGGGCACACATATAAATAGTTCTTACTGATGGCTAAATCTTCATGTAAAAATTTTAATACTTTTAGCCAAAACTTAGGTACTGCATCTAGGCCTGGGGTTTTCCAGCTGAGCTTTTCTTAATTTTGTTTTATTTCTCTGGCCATTACTTCATCCAATTTCATATCCTGTATGTTTGAATTTCTTATTCTGTCTTTTACTTCTTCTATCCATTCGGCATCTTTGTTATGTTCCACAGGATCTTCATAGATATTTCTCCAAAACGTGTCTGTTTCTTCCTTTTTTGGGTTGTCATTAAATTGCTTATTTTATGCTTTTCCTTTATATTTGTCTGCTTTTTCTAAATTTGTCTGCCTGTGCTGATATCTTTAATATATTATTTGCAATAGTGCATGACAGATCCTGGTCTGTTCTGATATTGCGTGGTGCTTTTATTACATCTATCCTTCTGAGTATTTTTGTTGATCTGTTCCCTCGTCTGTACTTTTCTAACAGTAACACTTCTTGTGTTAACTGCTTTATAGTTTTCTGTATTCAATACTTCCATGATGACATTTGACTTCTCCCCTTCCTTTCTCCTACTGCTCTGTGTTTTTTTGTGGTAAAACTTTATCTGTTAATTTAGTTGCACAGTAATATATCCTCTTTGTTTCTGTTATATCACATGAATTTCTGTGAACATTCTTGATTAATGTATTCATTTATTTTATCAGACTTCTAACATTTTGGGTCTCATTGACTGTCTGTAATCTGTTTCATTGATCTTAATATGTCTATCCCTCTCTATTAAATCAAACACCTCTTCTCTTAGATCATTTTCTTCTAAACTGAGGCCATATTCTTTGTTATCTATTTCCTTCAGGAATTCTACAGGAGTTCCAAAACATCTTTCTGTACCATATTCTCTTTAGCTTCATCCTGTGTCATCCATTGCTGTTTCATATGGGAACTCACTGGGCTATAGCCCCACAACATTGACTGTGTCAAAGTTGCCACAGTTTATTGTTTCTTCCATTACTGTGTAACTCCAAATTAACTTTTGTACTGGTTTCCTGCTGAAGGCTCCAAAGTGTCTTCATACGGCAACCGAGCGAATGGTTCCTGGTTCACTAGTTTCTCCATAACTTGGTGATTCATTATTCTATCATGCTGTGATGTTATCAGTTAGGTTGTCTACTCTAAATCCTTCAGTTCACAGGTAATCCATAATTTCAATTTCTATTTATTTAACTTCTCTATTACTAATCCTCTTTTCTATTTTCCCCCTTAAATTTCTTATTTTTTTGAATTGTGCAATTTTCCATATCCAGATGCCTTTGCCTGCATTTATCTTCAAATATCTTTGGTGCTGCTTGTTTTGTAGTTATTAATTTTGCTTTCTCCTCTGCATAAATACAGCACCATATCAGATCTGTCTTTCTTTCCCATGTCTGTATTTCTTTTTTTATACCTTTCAAAAAACTCTAGATTTTGTTCTTTATATTTTCACACTTCCTTAGCTGCATTTTTTTTAAATGGAAAACGAAAAAGCACCAACCAAAATAGTAAAAACGAATGGCTTAGAATACAGTCAGCAATAAGAGTTAGCTCCACAAACACTTTTTATTAAATTAAGTAACAGACACAAAAATTATTCACTATAATTCACTAGAAAGCTGTAATTCATTAAAAAGATGGAAAGACAAGTGCTTTCATCTCTGAAAATGTCTCTGAATGGTCAGAGATGAAAGCACTTGTCTTTCCCTCTTTTTTTAATGAATTACAGCTTTTTCTAGCAAATTATATTGAATAATTTTCGTGTCTGTTACTTAATTTAATAAAAAGTGTTTGTGGAACTATCTCTTATTGCTGACTGTGTTCTGAGCCTTTCGTTTTTACCCTTTTTCCAAATGGCCCACGTTTTCTTGGTCTATATACTGTTTTTTCATGAATATGTTGTATTAATGAACACAAAATTTCATTCAAAGCTTTTGACAGTTTTTCTTGGCAAACGTTTTTCTTTCCTCTAATTTCTCTCTCAATCTTTTTATATATCTTCTGTATGGAAGTTCTGGACTTCTTGCATAATAGTAACAATACATCATTTTTTTCCTCAGTTATCCACTGTATCATCTTTATGGCTCTTTTTTGGCCTGTCCGTTTTTGTGTTTTTTGTGGAGTACTACTTTCTTCTACAACAGGGGAGCCATCCACCTCCTGGGCCTGGCCCAACCCCATTGTAGGAACGTTTCCGTGTCTTGAGAATTCTACACTGTCATTTTTTCCAGTCCTGGCACTTTTTTATCCTGGGACTTCTGCATCCAGCTGCCTGTTATTTTTTAGCCTACTTCTGTCCATGATATATGTCATATAAAATATTTAGTATATATCAGTTTTCCCTTGGTGAGAGTTTGTAAAAACAGGGTCCACCTCACTGAGGTACTCACCAAAACTTGAGGATGCATTAAATTCCAGCAATACTAATCTCTTTGCTTGCTGATTTTATCATCTCTCCATTCAGATATATTTATATGAGGTTGGAGATATGTGGACAATTGTTAGATTTATATACAATTTTATGGATTTGTGAAGTTGTGAGTAGGTTAATGTGGGGATACCAGCTACTGTAATTCCCTTAGGGTGGCATGGTGGTGGGTTCTGTTTGGAAGGTTGGCAGGGAATCATGCTATTTTGCAGTAACATTGGTCAAGTTTGTTTAGCAAGGTCACTTGGATGTTGTTAGGAGTGGGTGCAGAATATGTTAGAGTAGACAAGAGGTAATGTGGTTTCTTATAGTGTCTGGGAGGAAGGGTTTAGGTCTATAGAGATAATGCAGTGTTTGGTGTAATCTTTCCACTATATTTTTGAGGTGGGTCAAAGTTAAGGTTCTCATTTACACAGATGCCCAGCAATTTAGTATTTGTTTGTTGGATGTGGTAACTGACAAGGAGGTTGATTGTAAGCTGTTTAGGAGCAAATAGGACTAGTTTGGATTTACTTGGGTTAAGTAATAGCTGGCCAGATGCCAGCCAGGTTTCTATAGAAAATAAGGACTCCTAGGTAAGTTCCTGGAGCTTGTTGATTTTTTTTTTTGTGTGATACGGATAACTGTGACATCATCTGCATACTGTACTAGGGATGCAAGTTTACAGGCTTTATGTAGGTCATTAATGAAGATGTTAAAGAGAATGGGTCCCAAGACTGATCCTTGTGGTACATCAACTGGGATAGGGAAGAAGAATTAAATGTCTTTTTGCCACCGGACAGCTTGAGCTGTATTTCAGAGGTATGTTTCCTGTGGTCCAGTGGTGCAGGGTTTGATTCCCTCAGCCACCATTGACTATCTGTGAGAGTCTATGCAAGTCACATGACCAGACGCCGCTCCCCGGTTTAGTATGAAAAAGGTCCATGGAGATTGGTGCTCTAACCCAGAAAATAAATATTTTGGGTTGGAGGCTGGCATAATGGTTAAGGTGTTTACCTCACAGATACAAGGTATGGGTTTATTTTTGGGAAGCGTGGCTAGGCTGAAAAAGGCCACATAGAGTCATTAGCCTAGTAATCACCTGAGAACCTATAAAACTTGCTTTCTGACACAGACAAATAACTTGTGTTAGAGCCATGGACTAAAAATAAACACCAACAAATGCATAATAGCATCCTTCAGGAAGTCATCCAGCCCTAGTAACTATTATATTGACAACACACCCCTAAGAACTGACCCACTTATCAAGGGTACCAGAGCTTGTCAGATAGTTGTGATGTAGGATAGTCTTAAAAAAACCCTTGTGGTCATTAGTCTAGTACACACCTATGAACCTTTGAACCATGGTATAGCAGGTGTCGAGTCCTAGGTTATAAAGGTTGTGTAGGAAAACAGAGTGAGATACAGTGTCAGATGCCTTGGATAAATCAAGGAAGAAGGCAGACACTATGTTTTCACTATTCTTATTTGTGTTTACTGCAAGTGGTGCTCTGAACAGCTGTTTGTAATGAGTTTTAAAAAATATAAAGGGGGTTTATGCATTTTATATAGGGCTGTTCTTATGTGGATACCCTAACTGTTTCACTGAAAGGTCTGAAAGAAAAAGATAGGAAAGATGGAAAAATGGGAAACCTAACAAAGATAACCTGTAGAAGGAAGACTTTATGAGAGTTTTGTTTGAGAAGGTGGGAGAGAAGGGGTTCTTTATTTTTCTTAGAGGATACACCCCCTATTTTTCAAATTTTTATATATAGGAAGGACGTAGATTACAGTGAATGAAAGACATGATAAGGAGTTGTTCCCAGTCGCAATCCGGTCTGCAGGACCTCAAATGTTCCTACTACCTGATGGTTGCACAGTGGAATACCCTGATATTGAGGTGGGAGGGGCTTACTCACAGGTTCATAGAGTGCTACTAGGCTAATGACCACTGGGGCCCTTACAAGCCTAGATGGGAACCCCAAACCATTTAGGTACCAAGTATCATATGCGGAGCATGTTAATGGGCAGGTAGCATAGGATTTGTAGGGGGTGTTAGTTAGGATAAAACTTTTCTTATTGATGTACTGTGTCCATAAGGGACATGAAGGGCCAGACCAAGTGTAAAATGCATGATTTCCCATACAATTGTCAAAGTTTTGTTTAAATAGGGTCAGGGATGAACTTTGTTTTACATGGATGAGGAGCCTGTTTGATAGTGGATAGAGCCTTTGGGACACATATCTGTCTCTCCAGCATGTTCTGTTTATGTCACAAGTGAAGTTCACATCCCTGGATCTAGTGTTTATGGATCTATTTATTTTGTGCATGTGCAACAGATCCTTCAGGGATGGGTCTGAGGAATCCCTGTAAGCCAGACAAAGATCCCCCTTCAGCAGCCTGTAAGAAAATGAATACAGAGACAGAGACTGTAAGCGATCGGTGTAGGACAGAGTATTCATGCCCTAAAGTCATTAAAACTGTTGCAAGTGTCTGGTTGGATACATGCCAAAAGGGAGGGTGTTCTATTAACTGACAGGTCTGCTATGGGCTGAGCAGAGTTGTACTACAACTACCATGAACCTGGATGCCATACCTTTACCTATAAGCTGGATGACATAGAATGATTTTCTTATTATTTTCGTGACATGTTGGTCAAAGGCCAGATTGCTGTTTACATTTTTCCAGATCTCTTACTACTGGGTCAACTCTTAGGGGCATTTTATCGATGGAGCAATTAACTTGCATTCACAGTTTCCCAAAGGGCAATATAATGCATTTTTTGACATTGAGTTTTAGGCCATGGCTTTGGCACCAGTCAGTTGTCTGTGTTAAATCCACTTGTTTGTGTCTTGGGGGGAATCTGTAACAACTCCCAATTTACAGTCAGCTGCAAACTTTTTGAACCAAATTCCTTTAACATTAGCCCTGATTTCTGAGTAATAGATGCCAAACAGGAGTGGACCCAGCACTGAGTCCTGGGGTACTCCATTGGGACTGGTCTCTTGGTGTAGGTGGGGTCAACGATCCTGATTTCTTGGTCCTGTCTGTGAGTCAGCTGGCAATCCAGTGAGTTATGTAAATGTTTATGCCTTGCTCAGACAGCTTGTCAACAATGCCTGAGGGGAGTATTGCATCAAATGCCTTAGCCAGGTCAAGATACAGTATGCACTGTTTTACCCTTGTCCATTGCCTTGGCGACCCTCTCAAAGAAGTCCACCAGGTTAAGTAGGCATAACCTTCCCTTAACAAAGCCAAACTGGATGGGTCCAGTGTCTGTTGGTTGCCAATGTCCTTGTTTATAATTTCCATGATAATTTGTTCCATGGCTTTGCATATCAGGCTTTTTAGACTGATAAGTCTGTAGTTTCCTGGGTCAGTTGATGGTCTGCCATTGTGGAGGGGAATGACTGTTGTGGTCCGTCATTCACTTGGAATGAATTCTGTTTCAAGGCTGTAGGTAAAAAGTGCCTCAAGTGATCCTGATATGTGGTGTTTTAGACTGATCAGGAGGCAACTGGGGATGTTGTCAGGACCCATAGACGCAGTGTTCTTGCGTTTAGAGCATGCTGCCACCACCTGGTCCCTGATGATAACTGGGGGAAGAATGTTGAAGGGGATTACACCTGGTGGAGCTTGGAGTGAGTGATGGTGAAGTTTTAGCTGAATTTATCAGTCAGTAGATTTGCTATATCACCTTATTGGGGTGGGTGGTACCATTCACCACCAGTTCAGCATACTGCTGTCTGTTACCTCTAAGGTTGTGGACATAGCTGAAAAAAGCCTTCTGATTGTCCTTAGCATGTGAGTCTATCCTGACCTCATAACTGGTCTTGTTAGACTTAATTAGACCTTTTAGTTTCTTGTTTAGTTGTATAAGAGAGCACTTGTCTTTAAGGAAGTTGCTTTTCTTGATTTTGGCCCTCAGTCTTCTTGTTTTATTATATACCATGTTTATGTGAGGATTCCACCAGCAGGGTTTGATTTTAGTGATTGTTTTTGGGTTTATTTTTATCAGGTATGGTAGTCTCTATGCAGCCATTCCTGTGCCTGTATAGTGACTCTGAATAATTCTGCTTAGATAGCTATAACCTCAGGATTGGGAGAGGCTTGAAGTTTGACAAACTGTCACTTAATACAATATAGTTTGCCACTGAATAGTTCCTATCAGTTACTAGTTTAGCTGGATTTTCTGAGATGATTTTACTTCAAATGAAACAGCTTTGTGATCTGACCTCACTTCTTTGGGGGCAGGGCAACACTCTCCTATGTTGGTGAGTACTAGATCCAGTATGTCTGATCCTCTAGTTGGAGCTTGCACTATCTGTTCCAGGGTGTTTGTGTTAATAAAGTCCAGTAAGCATTGTGCTTGTGACTTTGAGGCAGTGCATGTTTTCCAGTCTATAGAGGGGTAGTTAAAGTCATCCACAGATATGGTGTTTGGTTGTATGGTGAACGCCTCCAGTAAGTTTAGGTGTGTGTTGAGAGACTAGATGGTGACCTGTAGCTAACCATTATATGATGAAGGACCTTATCTATGGCAACTTACATGTGGATGAGCTCCATGGTATCATCCTGTTTAACCAACCTGGAGGTATGTGTGTTGATAACATAGCTCAAAACACCTTGACCTTTGGCCCCAGTCTGTGCTGTTGTTATTCAAAACATGTGGAGTGCACTGCAGCTTTACACTTCTGGAGTACTTTCTATAGGTTTAAACCAAGTCTCGGCCATGGCACAGATGTCTACATTCTCCAGACTGAGGAAGGCGTGAAGGGTGTGGAGTTTTTTGTTTAGGGTCCCAGTTATTGGGCAGTAACACCTTAAAAGCTGCTTGTAGACTTTTTCACTATGTTGGTAGTTTTGTCTTTTTGGTATTCCCTAAAAAAAACTCTTAAGAGGGTGGATAATGTTTTAGCAAACATCCAAAAGCCTGGGGGAGGGGGAGCTACAACCCATCCTTTGGCAAAACAATGTGGTCTTTTGACCACATTCTCCCATGCTAACAGATATTGTCTGTCCCTGGAGTGACACCAGAAACTAAGCCAATTATTAAAATCACTCATTTTATGTTCATAGCGTGGCATCATCCTTGGTGAAGGTAGAATGCTGCTCAATGCAAGGCTCGTATCTATCTGTGATACATATTTTGAGAGATCCATTATGTCTCTTTTCATATAGGCCAGTGAGATGCTGCTCAACGCCAGAAGTCTAAACCTCAAGATGCACGTACTCAAGGCTCTCCTCAGTATGGAGAATATCGATATCTGTGCAGTAACAGAAACCTGGTTCAAGGCTCCCGAGAGCACCCCAGCACTACCAGGTTATACCTCATACCATGCTTTTTGGCCCCAAAACTTGGACCGAACCACAAAAGGAGGGGGAGTATCCATATTCAGGTTAGTGGCACTGCATGAAGCATCGGAGACCATCCATGTGCAACTAACAGTGGGCAAAACTGCCTTTCAGTTTGTAGCCTGCTACAGACCACCCTCCCAAACTCAGGAACCCCACTTGGCTTTCCTGAAAACACTGGAGAATATGAAGGTCTCTCCAAACACCATTATATTGGGTGACTTCAACTACCCAAACATAGACTGGGAGGACTACTCAAGCCCCAACACCCTCGCCCAATGGTTCCTAGAATTTATAAACTCAAATGCTATGGAACAACTGGTCACCACTCCCACAAGAGGAGAAAACATATTGGACCTGATCATCACCAACATGGGGACTCTATGTTCCATACCAAAGGTATACCCCTCATTGGTAAGATCTGACCATAAATTAATCTCACTGGACATCCATACCCCGTCCCCACCCCCAGCCAAGGAAACCACTGTGAAGAACTTCTCAAAAGCAAACTTTGCACTTCTCAAAACTGAGGTGGAATCCTTCAAAGCCCCCGGGCCAGTGGAAAATATGGCCCAAACCGCAAAATCCTTTACAAACGCATTTTATGGACACCTACAGGAATGCATAGATCGTGCTATCCCAAATAAAACCAAGACTCACTCCTCCAAAGGCAGGAGAACTGTCTGGTGGACCCCAGCCATAAATAAGCTATACAACAGAAGGAGGAAGCTACTACATGATAGAGCAAAATCCCAATAAGGGAAGGCATCTCTGATCAGTACTAGCAAGAAACTATGATCCCTCATAAAATCATCTAAGGCCAGCTTCGAAAGAAAAATTGCAGAAGACGCTAAAGATAATCACAAGGCCTTCTTTAATTATGTCAGGAACCTGGGTGGCAACTCCCAGATATGCTCTGAGTTAGTGCAAAATGACAAAAAATACACTGAACCCAAAGACATTGCCAACATCCTGGCAGACAGGTTCAGTGCAAATCCCCCCCTCCCCCCAAAAAAGCAAATGTCTATCCCAACAGATTGTAGCCTCCCTGACATCACAGATGCACAGGTAAGAGCTGCCCTCTCCAAAGCAAAAAAACACAGCATCAATGGGACCGGACGGTGTCCTGGGCTGCGTCTTCTATGAGCTCCAAGAAGAACTGAACCCTCACATAAAGTCACTGTTCAGTCTCAGCCTTACTACAGTATATGTACCCAAGGAATGGCGTACAGCAACAGTGGTCCCACTCCACAAAGGTGGTGCCACAATGGACCCCGGAAACTATTGCCCTATAAGGCTGACTAGCCTGGTCTGCAAAGCTATGGAGCGTATCATCATGGAACTCATAAACAAAGACATTGGGAACCACCAAACACTGGATCTTACCCAATTCGGCTTTGTTAAGGGCAGATCTTGCCTCTTGAACCTGGTTGACTTCTTTGAAACAGTCACCAAGACCATAGATGAAGGGAAGGTAGTCCACACAGCCTACCTGGACCTCGCAAAAGCCTTCGACACAACACCCCACTCAGGCATCATAAATAAGCTCACCAGCTTAAATATCAACCCCTATGTCACAAGATGGGTTGCAAACTGGCTCAGGGATAGAACCCACATGGTCAGAATTGCAGGTGCCATGTCAGACTCTTAACCAGTTACAAGTGGCATCCCACAAGGCTCAGTCCTGGGACCTCTCTTGTTCTGTATATATTTCTCTGAGGTACAGGCTAACATGGGAGGACTATGGCTGACCAAGTTCGCAGATGACTGCAAACTGGGTGCCATAATCGACTCACCGACTGACACAAGCATCCTCCAAAAGGGTCTCACAGAGACGGATAACTGGTGCCAGAGCCATGGCCTAAAGCTAAATGCCAAAAAGTGCATAGTCATCCCCTTTGGGAAAAACAAAGTGCCCACAAATTACCACATAGGTGGTAATCCATTAATCTGGAAGAAGTAATTAGGGATTTGGGGACCCAAGTAGATAGCAATCTCTCCTTTGACAATCACGTTGCCAAAGTGGTTAGAAAGACCTTCTATATAGCCCACCTTATCACGAAAGGGTTCACATCTAGATCAAGAGAGGTAATTGTGCCCCTCTACTCATCACTCATCAGGCCCATAATTGGATACAATGCCCCATTTGGGATGTACCTTACCCAACACCTGCAGCAACTGGAAAGACCCCAAAAGTACCTCACCAAGAGGATCAAGGGACTCAAACAGATGCCCTACACAGTTAGGCTAAAGAAACTCCAGCTCTACTCAGTTGCTTACCGCCTACTCAGAGGCGATCTGTGCCTGACGTATAAAGCCATGTCCAACCCCGAATTAATGGACATGCTCCACCTCAGGAAATCCAAATCCCTTAGAGCTACATGCTGCAGGGACTTAAACCTCAGCACAGAAATAAATAGGACATGCTGGAGGGACAGATTCATATCCCAGAGGCTCCCCTCACTCTGGAACAAAATCCCAATCCATGTTAGGCAGATCCCCTCAATGACCCTCTTCAAGAGAAATCTTGACGAGTGGATGGGAGATCGTAGGTTTACCCCTGGGATCTCTTATGTGTCCCTACTAGACAGAGGCACAGTAAACTAACCTCAAAAGGGCTATCTTCTGTGACCTACTATACAGAGGCACAGTCAACTAATCTAAAAGGGTGGCAAAAGCCAAACACACTCTGGCTAGGCTTATAAATACCCTAGGGCAGATAGCCTAGTATCAACCTATGAACCTCTGAACCTATATGTCTCACATCATGTACACCCACATGGACTATGATAGAATCATGTTAGTACCATTAACTTCAGTGCATGTATGATATTGCAGATCCTGGCTCCAGAGAAGCAACTAAGTGTTATCTTCCCCTTGTCCAGCCTGGTGAGTGTGGCATCTGTGTGTGTTGCGCAATGGAGCCCCCAATGACAAGAGTATTAGGTAAAGTATATTCTTGGCTTATGGGCTTTGCACTTGGAGGACCATTAGAGATTATACTATGTATTATTGGAACTTTTCTCCCCTGGGCCTCCACCGAAAATGGGCTCTTTAAGCCCAGTGGACCTCCCCGGTCATCAAACTGGATATAAATAAATAAATAAATAAGGTGTTGAGATGCTTGGTGCTGATTTCGGTGTGTGCTTTAGTAGTTGCTGAGGAGAAGTGCAGTGTTTAGCTGGTTTTGGAGGTCTTTGAGATTTGGCAAGGTTTCTTTTAAGTACCTCAGCGCAAGATAATGTGTGTGTGTGTGTTTGTGTGTGGTCAACAGTATGTGTTAGGGAAGCAGATTGGTTATTCCTGACAACCTTGTTTGTAAGTGATATTTTTGCCCCCAAGGAAGTTATTTATTTATATCTTGCGCATATTGTGTTATTTTCTTTAATGCTTAACTGTTTGTCTGAGAACAAGAGACAATTGTTACATTGCCTTAGGATGCCGAAATCTACCAAGCTGAAACATTTGGAAATTGCGTATCAATGTTGTCTGGACTTATAAGAAGGTTGGTTGTTTAAGATTAAGGATAGTGTTTTAACAGGAGTCTCCTAGGGTAGTGTCTGGGGTTAAGGGCAGGATGTTATATAATAATACTAGGCTATGGCAGTGTTATTTCATGCACAAGTTAGCTGCTGTAAGCATATTTCCACACAATGCCACACTGTTTAACAGTTTTCAGCACTAATCCTAACTTTATAGGTAAATTTTACTGTCTTTGCATTTATTACTATACAGGGCATGGATGACTGCTGCATCTTGGTGGACAGCTCTGCACAGAGAAAAAAAACTGAAAACTGACTCCTATGCCTCTATCCAATAAATAATAATACACTGAGCTTCCTACAGTGCTTCCCAACTCAGAAGAGGCCAGGTAAACATGTTCTGCCATAATATGTGCGATCCTAGACTTTCTTAATGTAAAACTACAGCAAAAGCAGACTAAGTAATAAACAGCTGCCAAACAATAAGTCCCTGGCTAATTCACCCTTCTCCAAAGAGATTTGAAGGCTCATAGACTAGAAAAGCCAACAAACATAGAGAAATTACTATTTTGCCACAAAATTAAATAAATGCATTAAAATGCTCAAAAATCGTAACAGTCACCCTATAAAGCAACTGTAAGTGCTGTTAATCAAGAAATATTATTATCTTAGAACCTGGAAGGCTCTGAATGTAGTTGAAACACCGGAAAGTCATTGCAGGGTTCTTTTAAAGAAAATTGTAAAATGTACTACTATGTAATGTACTTATGGTGACTTTGTGGCCAGAGATGACTGGGCAGAAAGATTTGCATCCAATGTAGGGGATCTCGCATGGGCCAAAATTGTCTCTACACTGCTCAGTTTATCACATCCTTTATCAAATCCCAAAGCTCATGAGTTTCATGGCTTCTCAGGCAGTGCCAAATCAGGGAGTTTCTCAAGCTGTACCACATCAGAGTGCTTCCCAGGCTGTGCCACATCAGGGTGCTTACAGGACAAGAGCCAGCACCCTGACCCTGTGAAGACACCCCTTGGTGGGCAGAGGGTGAATGTTCTCTGACCTTGGATGAACATAGTTGAGCTGCTGTTGTGATCTTTGGACCAATAAACATAAATGTGAGAAAAAACAAACAAAATGCAAAGCAATGGATAATTAAAATAAGAAAATGAGAGTGAGGTTGGGTCGATATATACTTTATTAACAGAGGTTGCTTAGCATCTGATAAGCAGGTTTAAGGTATGAAATGGTAGTACATTTTACAGTGAGCATATATTCTTCTTTATGGTGGTGATAAAAGCATCAAATAAGCAGGTTTAAGATAATAAATGGTAACACATTTTACATTACAAAGTCTGCAATATGTTACTGAAATAGATTGTGATTGAATTGTTAAATGGTGGTACATTATTTCTGCAATTATATTTTATTACTACTTACATCTGAAAGCTTATTGAAAAAAAACATAAAAAAGGAATACTTCAGGTCATATTGAACTGAATGCTTAGCTTAATCATGCTTATTTAGTTCAAAATTATGTTTACTGTTTACATATTCATGAACAGCTTTGGTAAGCCTCTCTTCTGTGCTTGGCAATGGTTATAATTTATTTCATCATCAGCTGCAGAAAGAACAAGGGGGCATTTTTACCTATCATATCTGTCTATGCATATGTATATAGTACATTTACATTTATTAATCAGCACAGCATGCCTGTATATACTATACAATTATTCAGAAGTAGGAACTACTTATGTTTAATCTGTGACATTTGCCCTTAATATTAAAATCTGATGGTTACTGTAAAGTACAAGTAGAAAGATGTCACAATTTTCTACTCTTTGTTATTTTTTTTTCTGGTTTCACCTTGACTGTTTGGTGGATGTTTACATCTTACAATCTCAGCAGTCTTTTACCATTTTTAGTGTAACTTTCTGCTTTGCAGTATGCCTTGCATTGCTCACCTGTTTTTTTCGCAAATATGAAGTAAAGTGGTTCAAGGAAGACACTTTCTAAATTATTAAAGCAGATGATTTAACACTAAAGTATGCACTAATGTCTGTACAGACCATTCAGCTACTACTTTACCTGTCCTACCCACCCAGACTCTGCCTAGGGTATGGTGGCTTACTTTGGTCAGCCATTTTGTATGTGCAAGTATAATTTTGGAAATAGTGACTATCTGACAAAATTATTATATTAAAAATTTATTTTTTTGGCCTACACAAGTAAATGAATTTTTAAAAAGCTTTCAGACTTTCTTACAAATAATTAATTAACTAACAATTGTAGTATATTACAGTATATGCACAGTGCATTTTAAATATGTAGGTGGAAATCCATATATATGGATCTTTTTGTATATATACATAAATATATATATATATATATATATATATATATATATATATATATATATATATATATATATATATATATATATACAGTGGATATAAAAAGTTTACTCAGCCCTGTTAAAATGCCAGGTTTTTGTGTTATATATTCGACAAAGTATTAGTTTAAGGGTGTGCACACTTATGCAACCAGCTTATTGTACTTTTTTATTTTTTATATTTTTCCCCTAACAGATTTGCTTGTTTTTCAATTGAATTGTATAGATTATAGGTCATATTAAAGGTGGGAAAAGTTTTGAAATGATTTATTGTGGTCTCATTTGTTTATATCACAAAAACCTGGTGTGTGTGTGTGTGTGTGTGTGTGTGTGTGTGTGTGTGTGTGTGTGTGTGTGTGTGTGTGTGCATGTTTGTGTGTGTGTGCAAGTGTGTGTGTGTGTTGATATATATATATATATATATATATATATATATATATATATATATATATATATATATATATATAGGTTCATAGGTAGGTTCTAGGCTATCTGCCCGAAGTCATTTATAAGCCTAGGCAGAAAGTGTTGGCTTTCTCCGCCCCCTTAGATTAGTTCCCTGTGCCTCTGTCTAGCAGAGCCATTGAAGTGATCCCCGGGTTATACTTTCTGTTTCTCATCCACTCATCAAGGTTTCTCTTGAAGAGGGTTACCAAGCTGCTCTGCCTACTGTAGATTGGAATCCTGTTCCAGAGCATGGGAAGTCTCTGGGACAGGAATCTATTCCTCCAGTACATACCATTTATTGTTGTGGTGAGATTTAGATCCCTAGAGTGTGTGTCTCAAGGGGATATGTTTTTCTTTAGGTGGAGCATGTCCATCAATTCTGGGGTGGACATGGCCTTGTATGTCAGGCAGAGATCACCTCTGAGTAGGCAGTATGCAACCGAGTACAGCTGGAGTTTCTTCAGTCGAGCTGCAATAGGGCACTGTTTGAGGCCAGTGATCCTCTTGGTGAGGTACTTCTGTGGTCTTTCCTGCTGTTGCAGGTATCTTATAAGTTACATCTCAAATGGGGTGTTGTACTCTATGATGGGTATGATGAGTGATGTGTAGAGGGGCACAATGACCTTCTTTGATCGGGATGCAAACCCTTTTGTCATTAGGTGGGCCACATGGAAGGATTTTCTAACCATTTTGGCAAGGTGATTGTCAAAGCAGAGGTTACTATCTACATGGGTCCCCAGATCCCTTATTACATCTTCAGTATTTAGGGGGCTACCACCTTATGTGGTAGTTTGTGGGTACTATGTTTTTCCAAAGGGGATGACTATACACTTTTTGGCATTTAGCTTGAGGCCATGGTTTTGACACCAGGTATCTGTCTCAGTGAGACCCTTTTGGAGGATGTCTGTGTCAGCCAGAGAGTCAATTATAGCCCCTAGTTTGCAGTTATCTGTGAACTTAGTCAGCCATAGTCCTCCTGTGCTTGCCTGTACCTTTGAGAAGTATATGCTGAACAGGAGGGGTCCTAGGACTGAGCCCTGGGGAACGCTACTTGTAACTAGTTTAGAGTCAGACCTAGCTCCCGCAACTCTTACCATGTGGGTTCTGTCCATGAGCCAGTTGGCAACCCATCTTGTGACACAGGGGTTTATGTTCAGCCTGCTGAGCTTGTCTATAATACCTAAATGGGGAATGGTGTTGAAGGGCTTTGTGAGGTCTAGGTAGGCTGTGTGGACCACCTTTCCCTCATCTATAGCCTTGGTAACTATCTCAAAAAAAGTCCACCAGATTAAGAGGCATGATCTGCCCTTAACAAAGCAGAACTGGGTAGGGTCCAGTGTTTGGAGGTTCCCAATGTCTCTGTTAATGAGATCCGTGATGGTGCACTCCATAGCCTTGCAGACCAAGCTAGTCAGGCTTATAAGGTGATAGTAACTGGGGTCTGTTATGGCTCCACCTTTGTGGAGCAGAATAACCATTGCTGTGCACCACTCTATGGGTACATAGCCAGTGGAAAGACTGAATTTGAACAGTGTGTTTAGGTGAGGGGTTAGTTCATCTTTGAGCTTATGTAGGATGCAGCCTGGGACACCGTCCAGTCCCATTGATGCTGTGTTTTTGGCTTTGGAGAGGGCTGTTTTAACCTGAGTGTCTATGATTTCAGGGGCACTACATTCTTCTGGTATGGTTATGGAACCTTTTGGTTGTGAGAGGGGGGTGAAGTTTGTACTGAACCTGTCTGCCAGGATGTTGGTGATATTGGTCGGTTCAGTGTATTTTGTGCCATTCTGCACTAACTCTGAGCAGATCTGAGAATTGCCACTTAGATTCTTGACATAGCTAAAGAATGCCTTGTGGTTATCTTTGGAGTCCTTGGCAATTTTTCTTTCGAAGCTAGCCTTGGATGATTTTTATGAGGGATCATAATATCTTGCTGATACTGATCAGGGATGTCTTCCCTTCTTGGGATTTTACTCATTTCTGTACTAGTTTCCTCTGACTATTGTATAGCTTATTTATGGCTGGGATCCACCAGACTGGTTTCCCTTTCTTGGAGGAGTAAGTCTTGGTTTTGCTTGGCATAGCATGATCCATGCATTCTTGTAGGTGCCCGTAGAGTGCATTTGTAAAGGATTTTGCAGCTTGGAAAGTGTTATCCTTTAGCACGGGGACTTTGAACCTTTCCACCTTGGTTTTAAGTAATGTGAAGTTTGCTTTTGAAATGTTTTTCATGGTAGTTTCTTTGACCGGTGGTGGGGGCAAAATGTGGATATCCAGAATGATTTGTTTATGGTCATCTCTAACCAGTTAGGGGTTGAACTCCAGTGTGGAACACCGATCGCCCATGTTGGTGATGACCAGGTCCAATATGTTGTCACCTCTGGTGGGGGTGTTGGCCAGTTGATCCAGGGCATTAGAGTTTATAAATTCTATGAAATGTTGGGCAAGGGAGTTAGTACTTGAGTAGTTCTCCCAGTTAATGTTTGGGTAATTGAAATCACCCAATATCAGGGTGTTTGGTAGGATCTTTATGTTTCCCAGTGTTTCCAGAAATGTGGAATGGGGTTCCTGGGACATGGTGGGTGATCTGTAGCAAGCTACAATTTGGATTGCAGTTTTGCCCATTGTTAGTTGCACGTGGATGATCTCTGAAGCATCGTGCTGTGCCACTAACCTGCAGGTGTGGGTATTCTTGATGAATATGGATACGTCTCCACCTTTTGTATTTCAGTCCGGGTTTTGTGGCCAAAATGTATGGTATGAGTTGTAGCCTGGTAGTGCTGGGGTGCTCTCTGGAGCCTAAAACCAGGTTTCTGTTACTGCACATATATCAATTTTCTCCATACTGAGGAGTGCCTCGAGTGCGTGAATTTTGAGATTTAGACTTCTGGCATTGAGTAGCATTACCCTCAGTTTTTTGTTACTTGTGTTATTTACAGCAGAGGGTTTGCCTTTTGAGCCTTGCCTAAAAAAGGCACTATGGGGGTGCAAGAGCCTTGGCCAGTATTTGAAAGCCTAAGGGTGACAGGTGCAAGCCATCTCTAGAGAAGCAGCGTAGCTTGTCGAGCATGTCATCCCAGGCTGACAGACACTGGATCCACTTTGAATGACACCAGAAGCTTAGCCAATTGTTGAAATTGATAATTTGTTTCTTTACACTGTGGTATCCTTCTTGGAGAGGGCAGAATGCTACTCAGGGTCAGGGTCATACCGTCCTGGGCTACATGATATGAGAGCTCCTCCATGTCTCTTTTCATGTAGTCCAGGGAGGTATGGCTCAAGTCATTCACACCAACATGGACAATGACAGAATCGTATCTGTACTTGTTCTGGAGTGACCTGAGTGCTTGTGTTATGTGGTGGATCCTGGCATCTGACAGGCAGCTAACAGTAACCTTCTTTTTGTTCAGTCTAGTCAGTGGGACATCAGTGTGCCTGACTATAGAGTCACCTATTACTAGTGTGTTGGGTATGTTATTTTGCCTTAAGGGCTGTGATTACGTGGCACACTGGTTTTGTGAAGTATGTGTTTCATGGTTTGTGTTGGGGGTGGAGGTTGCTTGGATGTCTGCTCTGGAGGTCTCTATTTCTTTTGCAGATTTTTATTTAGAACCTCCAAGTATGTTTTCGTGTATTTATGTGTGGTTTTTGCCGGTCCTGGTTTCATAGGTCTATGTGAAACTGGCGGTGTGATGCAAGTTGTTCCCTTCTCTTCTTGACTGCCTGGTCCAGTCTAGGGTTGAGAGAGCTTAGCCTCCAGTTTGGCTGTATAGTTGCATCTCTCGCATGTATTAGTGTTTGGTGGTAGGAGGAGAGGGTTGTCTGTGTACATGAGGCAGTTGTAACATTGCCTGCAAATGCCCAGATTCACCAGTTGGACCAGAGAGTACACCTGAAACTGCCCTCTGGACATGCCTGAATAGGTACAGTGAACTTTTTTACTGACTGACTGATAAGGTTGACTAGAGAGCCTTGTCCTTCTCTACAGTATATGGGGGTCTAGTGATAAGGTTTCTTAGTGCTTGCTATGAGTTTTGAGCAAGTGCCAGGCTAAGAAGTGAATGGTTTGAGTGCTTTAGTTGAAAGTTTTTCTAGTTCCAAGGGAAAGATTGAAGAGTAGACTTTGTGGAGCTGGGAATAGTTGTACACCAGCTAACTGGCCCTGCCCGGCATGCAAAACCGTGCAAATGCGGGTTTTATAGCAGGGAAATGAAAGATATAGAATGAATTCAGCAGTAACTTGAAAACTGGACTATACTAGCCGAGAAAGGCGGGAAAACAATTATTTTTTTTTGTTTTTTCTGTTTTTTTTTTCAGGAAATAAAGCAGATACAATCAAAAAAACACGTTAAATGCACACAAATGGCTATCACATGTGAGTGTGTAGCCTACAACAGTTGAACAGGTAATTTAAACACAAAAATGACTTTGTTAAGGTGCAGGCAGTAAAATAACTACAATATGTAGCTGAAACAAGCTATTTAAATCACAGAAACTCTAAAAAAAAAAATCAGCATTTTAGGCGGAATTAGCTAAAGGCAGCAAGAAAATGTAGAAAAATGATACTTAATCACTCCAAAGTCTCTCTTTTGTCTCTCTGCTGCTATAGAACTCTGCAGGACACCAGGCAGGAGCTTGCTGAGCTGTATACAAGTGCAAAAACCTCACAAATCTCGGTTTTATAGCAGGGAAATGAAAGAGATAGAAATTAGCCCAAAATGGCCAATAAACTACTAACTTCTGGGCTGAAACCATTCCGCCAGGGACAGGTAGGCTGCTCAAAGCTTCCCTCTCTCACAGGTGAACAGAGAAATGTCCTTCTATCCAAGTAAGGTATGGGCAAACACAGAAACTTGTAACACAACCCTGAATTCAGCACTAACCTGAAAACTGGACTATACACATATATGTATGTGCGTGTGTGTGTGTGTGTGTGTGTGTGTGTGTGTGTGTGTGTGTATATATATATATATATATATATATATATATATATATATATATATGTATATTATATATATATATATATAGTGTGTGTGTATATATGTGTGTGCAAATATATATATATATATATATATATATATATATATATATATATATATAGATACACACACACACACACACACACACACACACACACACACACACTTGTAAACATATGAATATTGTTAGGTTAGTGTCATTTAAATATACAAAAATATAATATTCTCTTTGCATAAGCTGACAGATGCAGCCATATTAAAGCAGATTTCACAGTCTGAATTTCACTGAATAAATATCCTTCAGTTAAGAATACTGATAACAACAGAATGTGGTATACATTTGAGTATAAACACATTTTGTTTGTATGGTACAAAACATGCTAGAGGGATAGGTTCCAGACTCAGAGACTCCCCATACTCTGGAATGGACTGTCCATGCATGTCAAGTAGAGTGCCTCCTTGGCCCTCTTCAAAAGGAACCTTAACGATTGGATGGGAGATAGGAAATTCACCCTGGGGATCACGTCAGTCGCCGTGCTAGACAGTGGTTCAGGGAAGTAAATATTGTGGGAAGAAATATCCAGGGAATTGTTATGGCTAGGCTTGTATAGACCATTGGGTAGATAGCCTAGTTCCAACCTATGAACCTATGAACAAGGCCTGGGAACCGAGACTAAGAAGGTGTGTAGAAATGTACAGGGTTTTGGTATTTATTAGGAAATACTTCAGACACAAGTAAGTTAGTTTCATTTGGACTAATATGCAGAAAGTCATGACAGTGCAGTCCTCAGAAGGCAGTACAGACATGGCTAGGAGTGCAGAAGTGAGGTCAAATATCCAGCATTCTAGAATATTAATAATATTATTCAGGAGAATCAGAATATATGTGCAGAAACTATGGACATAATTATCAACACTGTTATTAGAGACAGTACATTTCACATTGGCAGTATAATGAGTGGAGAAACTATGGACATTAAGATTTGATTCAGGTATTGTTGACATCTATCTCCACTGTACATAATAAAGCATTATTAACCAAACTACAGTATTTGTTTATTCTGAAATGTACAAGAAGATTTGGCCCATAAAGAATTGAAGGGCACCTTTTCAGCACATTTCTAGGTAATTAACAGATAAAGACATTCATTCCAGTACTATACAGTCATATCATTTTTTTTCCAATGGTGAGCCACCATCGATGGGGGGGGCAACAGTTAATGTAAGTCCCAAAACCCCATAGCAACCTTATCAACAGCCAGATTACTTGTATTATACAGAATACATTACAGAGCAGTAGTGTCAGAACAGTAAAATCTAACTTCAACAGAGCAGCAGTAAGAACACAGTGTTCCATTAGCTTCAGAACATTCCTTCACAAAAGCCTCAGAGAACATCAACAGTGCAGCAGTACTTCAGAAAATCTAAAAGCTTCAGCAGTGTTCCTTAGTCTCAAAGAACTTCAGACTCTCCAAAATACCAGTGTAAAAGACATTATCCAGTTAGCAGTGTACTTCACCATCTCCAAAGCAGAAGGCAGACTTTCAAGTTACCAGTGTGATGTCACACAGCCAAGAAACAAGAACAAGTTTTAAAAAGCTGTGAGATGCCAGAACACTTTGTTAATGCAACTTCAACCTCCTTATGCAAGAATGATTTTCTAGTTAAGTCACATAGTACATCTCAGAAAAGTTTAATTACATCAGTAAATGTACATTGTATAAATATGTCAAACGATACCTCTGCAGTTAAGGCACTAGTAAATGTGTGGTTTGAAGTTAAAAGTGGGGTAAGACAGTCTAAAAAAATGTGTTCTAGAAATGTTCATTTAAATTTAAGGTTATTAGTTCAGGAATGTTAAATCTTTCTAGATGCAAGAAGCACACTGCAATGTACACACTGTCTCATGAGTCACAGAACGAGTCAGCTTCTATCAGCATGGCTTGAGACTTAACACAAATTCTTATTTACAGTCTTCAGAAATCAATGTAAGTGGTACAGCACATGTAACTCAAAATGCAGAGTTAACAGAGAGCAACATTTGCAATGTCTCAAGTTCACATTATTTCAAATACAGATGTTCTGAATGTGATAAATCCTAGTTTCTTGTTTTCAGAAGAGTGCAAATATTGCACTGGGGGGACAAGAGGGGTCAGACTGTAGATTTTGATCAGGTAAACACCAGCATAAATGATATGCAGACTTTAGGCCAAAGTAAAAAAGAAATGCATACCATAGCTCAAATCCAAGTTATTATTAATGTTTCAGGGTAAAATAAAGAAGAAATGCATACCGTAGCTCAAGTCAGTGTTGTTACTAATTCTATAAAAAAGGATTTTCAGCTTAACTATAAATGATGTGGCTGTCCAGCACTAAACCAGATTATTTCTCTGTCATTGTTTAAGATTGAAAGAAATTATAATGTTTCATTGTTTGCAGAAAAGGAATTAAGGAATAATGTACTATTTAATACAGACACATCAATTTCATTTACAAATAGACCTACTAGAAGACAAAAGTGCAGTTTTGATCAGATTTAAAGGGTCAAAGATAATAACAGTTCTAAGTGTAACAGCTCTGTACTAGGTATAGCCATATCATCAGAGTTATATGTTGTTTTAGACTTCAGTAACAAGACTTTATGTAAAAATAAAAAAGAATGCTACAGAATCTACAGTAGTGCACACAGATGACACGTGTAAGAATTTGTATGCAGTAGATTTTGCAAGTATACAGAATTTGAAACATTGGTTACAATAGGAACATGAAGATTTATGGGTTAATGATAAAATAATTTCCAGTTCAGTGCAGGGAGTCAGGTTACTACATTTCAGAAACATCTTTTTCTTAGAAAGACATACTGGAGGTGGCCAGTAAGAAAAACAGGTAACCGTATGCATTTACCATTCTGGAAGTGTGTGTTGTATAGGGTATACCACAAATGACAGTCAAGTTAACTGAAAGAATAAAGGGTTTACAGCTACAAATCTGACAAATTAATTTTTGTGTTATTGTTTTGTTTAGCAGACATTAAGACCTTTAAATTATGGTAGTAAAATGTTGCAGTGCATAAATAATATTTTGATACATACAGAGGCAAAAAGCATTCACAGAAATTAAATGATGTTTTGCTAGTTTACAGAATATAAAATTTAAAGTCAATGCTACATTTTAAAAGTGACAGTACAGTCAAAAGTTCAGATCCTTTGCAAGATAAGACCATATCATAAATGTTATGTGTCACTAAAGACACAGGTTCAACTCTAGTAATAAATGTGTATACTATATGAAAAAACTTCACATACTTGTATAAAGGACAGACAAGTAAAGTTCCAGAATCAGAGCAGTTAAACACCAGTATAAATGTGTATATGCAAACAGTTCAAGATGGTATATATTTCATGCAGAAATTGCAGTTTACTAAGCGTACCAGTGGCACAGGTTTATGTAACTGAGTTATCAGATTACGGAACAGCTGAGTGAGCTGAATTAAAGACAGTACTGTACACCCTAAAACAGTATGGTAAAATTCAGTTTAATATTCTTAGTGACAGTGTATGTAGATACAGTTCATACTATTTATCGGAGAAAATTGCAGACAGTAATGATAAATCCTTGCAGCATTCAGTAGTACTAAAAGAATTAAATGATGTCAGCTAAAGAAATGACTATGTTAAGACAATGGGCAGAAAACTGCACACTGAAGAGTGAATTATGACCCGAGGGTCACAGAGTAAATGTAGAAAGTTCAACAGTTAATAGTGTCAGATTACTACTTTAGTTTCATTTGAGGTTATGACAGGGAAAAACAATGCCACTAAGGTTTTCGTTTGATTTAATAATGAAGTTATAGCCTTATCATTTCACTGTAGTACATTATCAGTTCAGTTACAGAATTGTAAGAATGTATTTATTAGTAACATTGGTTTACTTCACTATAGTACATTATCAGTTTTCTTACAGACTTACAAGAGTTTAAAAGCAGCTAATGTTTATTTAATGCAAAAAATGTAAATAAAGTCAGGGCAACAAGCAATGCTGTCAGTTTATAATTGTTAAAGCTTCAAATATTATTTTAAGGACCTGATACCACTTTTTTGTTCTTTACGAATACTGCTCCAGATTGATTTTCAGTTTGATTTTAAATACAGTCAAGAAAAATATTACATCAGCCACACAGCTTTGCACAAGAAATGGGAAAGGGGAGGATTGGAAGGCCTTAGTGTATCCAGCATTCCAAATCATCAAAGGACTCTGGGGAGGCCCTTCCAATACCTCAGCAGTGACTGGGCCAATGCAGAGTAAGGCCTAAACTTGGCAAGAGCAATGCACAACTCAAGTACAGCAAATATCTTCAATGTTTGTTTAAGTTTGTTTCAGTTATCTAAATTTTAAGTTAAAATGCATATACAACAAATGAGCATTTATGCAGATTAGAGTTAAACAATTGTATAACTGTACTAGTTTTCAGTTTATACTTATATCTGTGTTCAGATCATACTAACAGAAAAAGCTATTAATTTTCTAATACTTTAGTCTCCAGAATATAACATCACCAGATTTCAGTTTATGTGTTTATCTGTGTTCAAGTAACATTGGTAGAACATGTATTCTTTTAATATTAGTTTAGTAAGTTTCCAGATTATAACATTTATTTTAGATGTTCAGTATAAATACGTATCATGTTAATGTAAATTTCAGTCAAGGTTCAGAATATCAGAAAAAAAACTCCATGGACCCCCAGGCTAAAAGTAAATGTGTTTAATACAAAAACAAATAAAGTGAGTTAGTGCTTTCAGGATACACCCTCCATCAGACAATAATGATTCATAAAACAGTCAAGTGCTGACTCACTTTGTTTTTGTATTAAACATATTTACTTTTAGCCTGGTGGTCTGTGGAGTTCTTTTTCTGACTAGTTTCTATTTTGCTAACACGAAACATTGGCACTCAGATACTTGCATTTTGCATCTTCTTTGAAGGTTCAGAATATGACATTCATACTCAGTGATACATTTCTAACAGCATTACTTCACATTACTCAGTCATTAATTTTAAGGGTAAAGTGACTATATTTGTAAGAGGCTTATTACATCATACATTTCTAACAGCATTATTGCATCACCCTTCACAGTATTCAGTCATTAGTTTTAAGGGTAATGTGACATAATTACTTATAGCAGGCTTATTAAAATAAGTTATCTAAAGAATAAGTACTGATAGTTATTTAATATACTCAAGATATAACAGGTCAGGCTTAAATCGGTAATTAATTTACTTAATAAAGTGAACCTTACATAATAATTATTGTACATTAGACAGACAGTTAAAATGACACCAACAGGGAATGCAAAGGTATAGATCTGAAATACAGAAAGCATACATTTCAGTAAATGTACTTCTATTATTACATCACATGGATACAGGATATTTAAGACACAAATTTAAAAGGCAGACCTCTATTACAGCACATAGAAATTAAAAAAAAGGTAAAGTGGGAGGATTTGTAGTAACAGATCTAGCTGAAACATTCCAGACTCAAGTTAATACAGTATACGGTAATTATGCTTCAAGATACATATGTTATAGATGTAAAAAAGAGAGTTTACCACTTATAACACATTAAAGAATTGCCCAGTTATTATTAAATGATAAAGTTAAGAGATTTCAATCCAAACAGACCATAAATACTCGTGTCACCTAGTGGTCAAAATTAAAATGGCAAGTTTATTTACCAGGTAAAGAAAACTTATTTTATATTAGTTCTTTTGTAATTATTATTTCGATTCTCAGCTAGAGCGTCTTCTGTGTGGAGGCATACGTGAATGGGGCATACCTTCGTTGAAGGTTGTGCGTCAGGGCTGGTAACCCGGTACGTAAAAATCCACTACCAATCATTAGCGGACCGGAGTTCCGCTGTGGCGACCTCTAACCGAGAAAAGCTGAAAGACACAAACAAACAAACATAGTATCCTTTGCAGACCGTATTAATAGATGTGTAAAGTAATCACAGAAGTAAATCTCACTTCACCGATTTCACAGACAGTTTTTATGGAATAAATCCTACATAAGTACAGTTAGTAAAATGGACCTTGCATAGGTCTAAAGGTGTAAGGTTAGACCTGTGTCTTCATTCTTTATTTCATATTTTAAAGTAACTACAGAATTTAGGATACCTGGGTACATTCACATATGTTCTAGAGGCGTTGTTAGGTTAGGTGTCATGTAAATGTACAAAAATACAGTATTCTCTTTGTGTAAGTCTAGAGATGCAGCCATATTAAAGCAGACAAGCAGACTTCATAGTCTGAGTTTCACTGAATAAATAACCTTCGGTTAAAAATACTGATAAGAACGGAATGTGGTATACATTTGAGTATAAACACATCTTGTTTGTATGGTACAAGGCCTGGGAACCTAGACTAAGAAGGTGTGTAGAGATTTGTAGGGTTTTGGTATTATTAGGCAATACTTCAGACACAGTTAAGTTAGTTTCATTTGGACTAATATGCAGAAAGTCATGGCAGTGCAGTCCTCAGAAGGCAGTACAGACATGGGTAGGAGTGCAGAAGTGAGGTCAAATATCCAGCATTCTAGAATATTAATAATATTATTCAGGAGAATCAGAATATATGTGCAGAAACTATGGACATAGTTATCAGCACTGTTACAGTGCTGTTATATTGACAGATAATCTAAACACTGCCTCTAAATCTGCGTCTGTCATTCACTATGCTGACGATGCTCTCCTTATTTGCTCTGTTCCCACACCCCAAGAACTCCAGGATAAAGTGCAAAAATCATTTCTAGATATTACAAATTACCTAAATGAACTTCATTTCATCCTAAGCTCAAACAAAACAAAGTTAATGATCTTCTCCAACAGGAAATTCAAAGCCAACCCACCTCCTGTCTCCATCTACTCCACTAACGGCATTATAATTAAACGGATTAACAAAAAAAAACTACTTGGTGTCACAATAGACAGCAACCTAACATTTGATAAACGCATATCCCTCACAATTAAAAATGTTCACATTAAACTTGGTGCATTATGGGTCTATATTAGATCGGCAAAACAGTGTTACAGCGAATGCCATTTCACTGACACATATAGACCGAAATCTGAAAATAGCGAAGGCTCAGGTCAGCAATTTTTTTTCTCAGGGAAAAAAAATCACTTGGCCTGAGCCATGACATTGCCCTTTACCCCACTGTAGTGCAATCTCAGAGTTGGTATATTTAGTTAGGGGGGTGTGGGGGCACTGCCCCCCACTTAGTTATGTTTGAAATTGTGCGTATGTGTTTTTGGTACTAGCGATTTCTTTCCCAGGGAAATAGATCACTGTTTTGAATGTTCATGGTTTAGTGTAGTCGGTGTTTATGTGTTGCTGAAGAGGTGTTAGATGTAATGGCTCTTTGAGCTTTTAATATAGACCCGTGCACTATATAGGGCCAAACCTTACCATACTCAAAATGCCAGACTAGCCACAGCCAGATCCCACCTCCTATCTACTCTCCTCTGCTTTTCACAACTTTTCACTAACCTGTGCAAGTCTGATTTACATCTTCTTGATTCCTGCTATAACAAAATAGCAAAATTTGCTGCAAATATACCCACCAAGACCCATCATTGCCTTGCTCTTCAGAAACTACACTGGCTTGAATTTCCCAGTCTGTTATTGGTCAATCAGCTCACCACTGCCCACTGTATTATCCACAAACCTGAAAACTGCCCTGCACTCTCCAACCTAGTGCAACTAAATACCAACCCCAGGACCCTGAGATCATCTGATAAACTTATACTCAAGGTTACAAAGTCCCATAATTACTTTGGTGACTCTCTCTTCTCCTTCAAAGTAGCCAAACAGTGAAACCTAATACCCCAGAATATTGTAAAAAACACAGATCGTCATAGCTTCAACAACTCCTAAAGGAATACCCTACTCAACAATGGCTGTGCTCCTGTAATACGTCTGGCTAGTTTCTCATGCCATCAATCAGCTGCTCTTTTCTGCTATATTCTCCTTATCTTACGTTTACCAAATGAAAATAACACAAGTGTTTATTTTATTTATGTCCTGTATCTAATTGAGTTCACATTGCTATCTGTAGTAAAGCTTAGGAAATGTAATCCTTTCTGTTTTACATTCTCTTTTTGTAAATTATGATTGTAGGCAACTGTTAAACTTTTTTTGTATTTTCTTTGTAAATATTTTTAATTTTTTTTGTACTATTGTTATAGAGCTTTTCTCCCTGGGTCTCCGCTGAAAATAGGCTACTTGCCCATCCGGATACTACCTGGTTAACAAATGTAAATTAATCAATCAATCAATCAATCAATCAATCAATCAATCAATCAGTTAATTAATTAATTAATTATTGGAGACAGTACATTTCAGATGGGCAGAATAATGAGTGAAAAATTATGTACATTAAGATTTGATTCAGATACTGTTGATCTCTACCTGCCCTGTACATAATAAGGTATATTTAACTGAACTACAATGTGCAAAACTCATTCTGAAAATACATGAAGATTTGGCCCATAAAGGAGAGATGGGTACCTGTTCAGCACAGTTCTGGCTAATTAACAGATAAAGACATTCATTCCAGTATTATACAGTCATATCATTTTTTTTCAAATATATGTTTACAAATATGTTTATGTATATGTATCTGCATGTTTTTTGTATATAGATACCTACATCTTTTCAGTCACATAGTCACATATACATTTCTACTTGCACATAGCTGCATTCATATAATACAACTTTCCAGACAGTTACTGTATTATTTTTAAAACCTATGTAAAATAAGAAGAAAAAGTAAAATGTTAAAATACTTACTGTAGAACTATGGCCTTCTTGCCCTACCCTGAAAAATCCACCCAACCAGATGGGCAGGCCTGCTTCTCTGCAGATCATTAAGGAAGACAGGTGGTCACCCAACTCCTGCCATACATCAACTTTGTTTCACTCAGTTCTCAGCCATCAGATTTTCAATTTTCTGCAGGTATGATTCCTACAAGCGGTAGACTGTGATCTTAGTCACCTCCAATCTTGGAGCTCAACCTAGTGCTTTCACAAGTGCTGCCACCTTTAGAAGTGCTAGAACCAAAGTGAAGGATGTAACTGCAAAGCAGTGAGGTGTGAGATCACCATTGCCAACTATACAGCCATGTAGGGGTTTTACCCATTGAAGTGATATTTTTTCCAAGTTAGGTTGACCAGTTGCATTGCAAAAATGACATGGTTATACCTATATATTTATTTAATTTCAGTGAATATGTACAAATGAATTTGGTATGTCTAAAGGAAAGCACAGTCATTATGGTATTAATTTTGTCAAGGGCTTATATATGTATTTGATTAAGCAGAGTAGTGTCTTCATCAGAAATCCACATTTCTCATTATGATCATAACTCTGTAAGCATGATTTATGAAGTAGTGATTGAAGTAATCTTTTCATAATTACAGTTTTATAAGTGAAACATTAATGCCATGTCCTTTTGCTGTTTCATTGCTTAAATTAAAACAACTGACTATTAGGAACTGCTGGTGTGCTATATTCTGCAGGAAGTCTATGGATTAGGTTTTATTACACTCCAAGCTAAGTACTGACTAAAATCAGTATTTCTTTTTAAATACTGTGGGACAGTTAAATTGTATTTGGGAAGCTATGTACTGTCATTCATTCCTGTGGTCAGAACAGTACAGTGCAGCTTGCTCACAACCACCCAAAGACTATCTGAGTCTGTCTGACCAGATAAATACACACACACAAGTATTACTGTAGTTCATAGAGATCAGTATAGTTTGTTCCCAACCAACTGAAGGCTATCTACATCTAGCTAACCAGTTAAATTTTTATTTATTTATTTTATATTTGTTTACCAGGTAATGTCCAACAGGGCCAGAGGCCCATTTTCAGTGGACACCCGGGGAGAAAAGCTCCAAAAAGAAATTTAACATAGAAAGAGTGAAAATATCAGGAAATAAAAGTAAAATACATTATACAAAATAAATGGAATACTCCCCAGCACGTAAAAATCTACTGCCAATCATTAGCGGACTGGAGTTCCGCTGTGGTGACCCCTAACCAGGAAAAGCTGAAAGACACAACTCCCCAAAAAAGAAAATTAAGATAGAAAGACTGTGAAGATATCAGCAAATACAAAAAATGTTGTTGTTGTTGTTGTGTCTTTTCCTGGTTAAGGGTCACCACAGCGGAACTCCGGTCCGCTAATGATTGGCAGTAGATTTTTACGTGCCGAGTTGCCAGCCCTGACGCACAACCTTCAACGAAGGTACTCCCATTCACGCATGTCTCCACACAGAAGACGCTTTAGCTGAGAATCGAACAGGTCAACGTCTTACTTTGAGGTGACAATACATGTTACAAAAACAAAAATAAAAGAAATACAGAAACAATGGAGTTACAGCAAATACAGAACAACGTGTTTCATAGAGAATAGTTGCACAAATTAAATTTTTTTTATACACAATTAGAAGAGAAAAAAATGCTAATTTGGTGCATTGTAGAGAATAATACGTACAAGAAAGTTGGCATAGCTTGGGTGAGAGGACTCTGGGTATGTAGCCTGGGGTAGGAAAGGAGCATAGCCAGTGATTAGTAAGTGATTTTTTGTTGGTTTGTCCTGCTAGATCTGTCTTTTTCAGTGAGACCAGGAATAATATGAGATGAAGAAAAATAGTTAAGATACATGGCAGAATGTTTCCCTGAGTAAAATCCTAATGTAAACTATAACTAAAATAAGATAATAATTCTAATGCATTCTGGTATTAAGTCAAATAAACAATGACAGCAGCATCTTATGCCTTTGATTCATAGGTTCATAGGTTCATATGTGGATACTAGGCTCATGGCTCTGGAGCGTTTACAAGCCTAGCCCAAAAAAAAATTTCCCAGGCACTGTGCCACCCAATGTTAGTCAACACTGCCCATATCCAGTTATGCAACTGGAATGATCCCTGGAGTGAACTTTCTGTTACCTATCCACTTGTCAAACTTTCTCTTGAAGAGGGCTAGTGAGGTGCTCTGCTTGACATGAATGGGAAGCTTATTCCAGAGTATGGGGAGTCTTTGGGAGATGAACCTGTCCCTCCAGCATGTTCTGTTAATTGTGGTAATGAAGTTGTGATCTCTGGAGCGTGTGATGCGGGGGGATTGGGATTTCTTTAGGTGTAGCATTTTAAGTAGGTCTGGGTCAGACATGGCTTTGTAAGTCAAGCAGAGATCACCTCTAAGTAGACAATAAGAGACTGAGAACAGCTGAAGTTTCTTGAATCTGTAGATGTAGGACATGTGTTTAAGTCCTAGGATTCTTTTTGTGAGGTACTTTTGTGGCCTGTCTAGCTGTTGTAGGTGTCTGGTCAGGTACATGCCAAACAGGGCGTTATATTCGATGACTGGTCTAATGAGGTATGAGTAGAGAGTGATAATGACCTCTTTCTTCCTGTATGCAAAACCTTTGGTTATAAGATGTGTCATGTAGAAGGACTTTCTGACCACAGTGGCAATGTGATGGTCGAAGGTGAGATGGCTGTTGACCTGAGTGCCCAGATCTCTTATGGCCCCTTCAGTGTTTAGTGGCCTTCCATCAACATGGTTGTGGGAACTGAGTTTTTTGCAAAGGGGATGATAACCCATTTTTTGGTGTTAAGCTTCAGGCCATGGTTCCAACACCAATCATTGGTCTCAGAGAGGCCCTTTTGTAGGATGTCTGCATCACTTGGGGAGTTGATAATGACTCCTAGCTTGCAGTCTTCAGCAAACCTGGTCAGCCAGAGTCCTTCTGTGTTGGTCTGGACTTCTGAGAAGTAGATGCTAAACAGGAGAGGGCCCAGGACCAAGCCCTGTGGAACTCCACTCATGACTTGATCGGCAGTCTGACTTGGAATCCACAACTTTCACTCTGGTTCCAGTCAGTGAGCCAATTTGCAATCCACCTAGTGATGTAAGGATTGATGCCTAGTTTGTTGAGTTTATCAATGATACCTGAGTGGGGAATGGTATCAAATGCCTTGGCCAGGTCGAAGTAGGCTGTATACCCTGCCTTACCCTCATCCACAGCCTTGGTGACTGCTTTGAAGAAATTCAGCAGGCAGGTACTTCCCTTAACAAAGCCAAACTGTGTGGTGTCAAGAGTTTGGAGATTGCCTATATCTTTGTTAAGTGGGTCCATGATGATGCACTTCATAGCTTTGCATACCAGGCTTATCAGGCTAATGGGGCGATAGTTCCCAGGGTCTGTAGTTGCTCCCCCTTTATGGAGTGGGATGACTGTAGCAGTGCCCCATTCATTAGGGACATAGCCTGAGGTAAGGCTGTGATTGAACAGGGCTCACAGATGTGGTGCCAGTTCATTCATGCTCATGTAGGACTCAGTCAGGGATATTATCAGGTCCCATGGATGCTGTATTCTTGGCTTTGGACACTGCAGCTTTTACCTGTGCCACAGAAATGGTGTGTATCAAGCTTTCATCTGGTATTGTGATAGGGCCCGGGGGGGGGGGGGTAGAGTTGGTACTGAATCTGTCAGCCAGTATGTTGGCTATATCTGTTGGCTCAGTATAGGATGTGCCATTGTGCAATAACTCAGAGAAAATCTGGGTATTGCCTTTGAGGTTTTTCATATAGTTATAGAAGGCTTTGTGGTTGTTTTGGTGTCAGATGCACTTCTGCTTTCATAGCTGGCTTTAGAGGATTTGATAAGGAATCTCAGCTTTTTGTTGAGACTGATAAGGGAGGTTTTTCAGTCTTCTGACTTCATTTTTTCTGCAACAGTTTCTTCCTTCTGTTGTACAGTTTATTGATGGCTGGGGACCACCAGATTGGCTTCCTTTTTTTGGAGGAGAACATCTTAGTTCTCTTTGGTATGGCAAGGTCCATGCATTTGTGTACATGCTCGTACAGTGCATTGGTGTATGATTCAGCAGTCGTGAAGCTATTTTCCATTGGCATGGGTGCCGAGAAGTTAGCCACCTCTGCTTTTAGGAGCCCAAAGTCGGCTTTAGAGAAGTTTTTCAGGGTGGTCACCTTAGTGGGGGGTTTAGGTGAGGTGGAGATTTCCATGGTGATCACTTTCTGGTTAGATTTAACCAGGGAGGAACTGACTATAGGTGTGGAGCAATGGTCTCCCATGATGGTGATAACCAGGTTGAGAATGTTGCTTCCTCTAGTGGGGGTCAGAATGAGCTGGTTCAGGGCATTGGAACTGATAAACTCCAGAAAGCATTGGGCCTGTACATTGGTACTTGAATAGTTTCCCAGTTGATGGAAGGGTAGTTAAAGTCACCCAGTATGAGAGTATTGGGTTGGACCTTGATAGATTCTAGGGTGCTTAGGAAGTTGGTGTGTGAGTCTAGGGACATGTTTGGGGTTCTGTAGTAGGTTATGACTTGTATCGCCATCTTACCCAGTGTTAGTTGCACCTGAAGTATCTCGGATGCATTATGCTGGGCTACCAGTCTAGAGGTGTGTGTATCCTTTAAGAATATGGAGACACCACTGCCTTTGGAGCTTCTGGACACATTCTGGGGCCGAAAGGTATGGAATGAGTTGTAGCCTGGAAGCGCAGGGGTGCTTTCTGCCTCTTTAAACCAGGTCTCCATTACAGCACAGATGCCAACATTCTCCATTTTGAGGAGAACTTCGAGCGAGTGCATCTTGAGATTTAGACTTCTAGCATCAAGCAACATGACCCCAGATTACACGTGTTTGTAGCTATTATGGTGGAATTTTGGTCTTTGGAACACTGCCTTAAAAAGGCACTATAGGGATGGCAAGTGCCTTAGCCAGTACCCGGAATCCCAGGGGTGACAGATGCAGGCCATCTCTGGCAAACCATTGAGGTCTATTGATCATGTCATCCCAGGCAGACAGATACCGGATAGTTTTCTAAAATATTAATGATTCCTCCTTAATTTTAAAAATGTACATTCAGAAGATTGCAAAGGATATTCTTGTGGAGTATTTTATGCAAGATACAGGCATCTACCGGTCATTAGGATTTACTTTTCTCACGTGAATGCTTGCCATTATTTGAAGGGAGATGCGCTGTGTATATGGAATCACTCATACATATGGGCATGAAAGTAACACAGAACAATTTTACCTTATATATAAATCTGTAGATGTTGCTTAAGTATTTTTATTCTTATTTTACAGATCAGTTAGTATATGAAATGGTGATAGATCAAGCATTATTTGCAAGAATTAATAGTGTTAAATTCTACAGGATATGGCTGCTCCTTCCTGGTCACTATAATAATATACGATGCCAGAAAAGATGTTGGGTAAGACTCGTTAAAGTTTTGGAGAACTGTGGAATAAGATTCAAGACACCTACCCTTACTACATGATTCATTAGTTCATAAATGTTACACTATCATCCCGTCAACCCATACTACTAAGCTAGGCATATGTAACTAAACTACACCATCACACCCATAACACTGCATATTAAGATAGAAATAACTGTTTCCCTTCTTCATGGTTAATTAATTAATTTATCATGTCATTAGGATGTTGTGGGTATTTAAGGGCTGAGTTTTTGTTAAGTGCTGTTCTGAAGAAGTCCAAAAGTCTTTGGATGAAAGCGCTTAACCTGTGTGAAGAATATACTTCTTGGAATTCAACAGCTGTGGCCAGTGGAGTACCCTTAACCTGAAAGGATGATCAAGCATCTTTTGGTTAGCAGCAGAAGCACTTTGCAGGGTAGATGGCGGCCCATTTTGCCACTGGGTACTGTCCCAGCTTCGACATCTGCACTGTGCCACTTTGCTACTCTGATTTGTGGCACTGTGCCATAATGCATAAGATTTACAGTGCTATGAGAACCTAAGAGTATACAAATAACATACATAATTATGCATGTTTGTGAAGTAATGCTGGATGACTGGGTTACTCTGGGCATCTCACTGTATTTCATCTCTGATCCTTTGCATCACATGTGTTACATGGGCTCTTCAGTTATACCACACTACTCTGTGGTGCATTTTTAATTGTTCAGGATATACTAGGCTTTACAAGACATAGCATGGCAGTAATGTTTGCATGAGTTTTTACTGCACTATAATGAATTCTTTTTGCATGCCAGCTCATATCATCAGTGAGGTTGCATTCTTATTCTTTTATCTTTTCATATGTTACTGCAAAGTCTCTACACTGACATACTTTTAACTGTGTTCAAATAAACTCCTTGTTTAATATTTATTAAACCCACAAGATAAGAGAGGGTGAAGACTGCTTTACAAAAAGGAATCTGGAGGGAATGAGAAATCCTGTTGTGACATTCAAACTTCCAAAGTCCCACATTAAAAATCTACCAGTTATACTGTTTTATAAGAAAACACATCACTTTATTATTAGGGAAGCCTGTGGTGGATGTTTCCAACTTAGCCATCCATAAAATTTGCTACAGTACAAAGATAGTCAATAGGCTGTCTATAGGTCTGATCCCTCAAAGCATACAGTTGAAATTCAGCTTCAAAAGGCCTTCTCCATCTTCAGCACTAGCTAAACTCCAAAAACAAAGTTCATATTATTTGGCACATAAAATATTATTCAAATCTCTTTAATCAATGAATATCCATGACTGTGATAACAATCTCATTGAAATCAGCACCTCATTTAGATATTTGTGGATCTGACTAGATGAGTTACTAAACTTCCATGATCACTTAAAAAAGTTGAGAGCCAAGATCAACAGTTTACTGTTCTGGGTAAACAAAATATGTCTGTAAGTCTCACAGTCAGGAAGGGTTGCTATAAGATAAGACATTCTCCTTGCCCAGCTTGAGGATGGCCTCAATTTCTTTGCATCAGCCTCTGCCAAAAACATTGCCTCCCTTCAGATCCTCTACAATAAAACAGGTCAATTCATGCTAACTTACCATGGAATGAACACCACTGCATTACTCTTTCAAAAGCTAAATGGCTTCCATTGCAAGTCAGATCAAATCTTCTTTTTGGTCCCTTACTCTTCAAGTTACTCAAACTTGACACAGCTTTCTTTCCCTCTTCCAAACTTTTTACTGCCATTCAAACCCATAACCTAAGAAGCCAAGCCAGATTTGGTCTCTCCCTACAAACCCCTTTTTCTCAGACTGCACTCCACTAGTCAATGCTTTTCAGTACTGACTCTAAAAGTATGGCAGTCAGTTACTTCTGATTTAACCGATTGCGTAAAGTACTTCCTGTTCAGGCCACAGTTCAAAGAATACTTAATAAAGCAGTCTGAATGCAACTTTCCATCTAAAAGATATGCTACATAAACCAATATCTCCAACTAGTATTCCTTTACCTGCCATACATCTGATCCACCTAATTAGGTTAGTCATCCTAAACTGTCATTCAGCTTACCCTGCCACTACAGATCTAAACCCACTGCACATATTCTATCTCTTTCATCTTAGTGGTCTTTATTAACTTTCCTAACCTATCAGTTTCTACCGATATCGCCACCACTTCCCCTTTTCCTACTATAACTCTACTCTACGTTTTCTTTTAATATTATGTAACTGTAAATATTTTGGTATAAAATCTTGTATTTATGTATTGTTTGTCAGATTTTCTATGCCTACCCATAAAAGTAAACCATTGCCATCTATATACTGTACTTTGGCTAGTCACACTATGATGTAACACACTGAGCTTGTAATTGGCCATTGATTAATCAGTGTTCTGTGCCAGTAAACACATTTAAATGAACAAAGAAATAAAAAACAGGCATCTGATCAATGTTTCCTTTTTATTCACAACAAATTAAGCTTCATGGTTATCTCCTTTTATTACAAATAGCTTCCGCAGGTAAATACACTTACAATTATTTTATTACATATCAAGATAATTACAACTACAATGAAAGGTAATAACTGCTGTTTTCCAGTGTGAGACAAGCCTCAAAATGAATAAACAGTGAAGACTGAAAAAAAATTTGATTATAATATTTCAAAGTGGGTTTGCCAGAACTCTGATAAACTCTACTGGCAACAAGCAGAAACATGTTGTTACACACAAACAATTCATTCCAGTGCAGGCACTATGCCTGGTATGATGTTATAGCTTACTGAATCCTACAAAAATTCTCTAGTTTGTTACTTATTGTGTGTGTACACCAGGCTGTCATTTCCATAGCTGCCTAACAAAGTTTTGAGTTCTTCCTGTCAAAGGCTACAATTTGCAAATCCTTATGGACTAGGTTAGGAGGGGTATTAACATAGGAGATTGAAACTCACTTTCATGTCATCCCAAGGCATATCATGAAAAGTTATTTGCCATAAGTTATCCTACGCCTGTAGTTTGGCAAACTAAATGTAAATAATTATGTCAGGTAACCATAGACCCTCTAAAGACCCATAAATGCCTCCTGTTAAAACTGACAGTTATGCACCCATCAAATGTATTCTACCATCAGCTTCTTCCATCTACACAATACTGACATGAGGAAACCAGAACCCACAGAATTTGCTAAATAAAAAAGCAAAGTTTATGGAACAGTGTCCTGTCACACCTAGGCAATGCTACCAGCTTTACTGTTAAGGCCTCCCCAAAATTAATTTGTACTATTTCTCTATAGTCTGGCATCAATTTCAACCCCACTTATCAAAGAGAGGAAAACTGCCAATTAAAGTGAAAGTTTTATTTGGTCTCTAGACTGGCTATACCCAGGACTCTGAGATCCATGCTGAGTGTCTTATCAATCACTGAATCTACAAAGGGCTCACTTAACTCATTCCTTCCAGTGCAGCTCTCTTGAATATGTAGTGTTAACTCCAAGAGTGTGTGTGGCTTGAGCCTTTAAAAAATGAAGTTATTGCCTTATAGTTCTAACAAATATTCATATCTCTGGAACCGTAAGTGTTACCAAAAAACTGTAAATGGCAAACTATTCAGCATAAATTAATCTTTACATTAATGGAATTAATTCAGTTCACTGCTTTAAATTGGATTTTATAAGCTAAAAGAAAAGCATTGAATATTAATTGTTAATGTTTTATAAACAGCTTATGATATCGCAGTAACCATTCAAGCAAGACACATGCTGCCAGCAAGATTTTCTTCATATCGCTCTGTGCTTTCATAAATCTATGTAGTTCTGTCTGCGTTACCTGAATGTTGAGATATTTCTCTAAATATGAAAATTATTACAATACAAAAATAAACAGTATACAAATACTGTACAATATCTGCTTAGATGCTTAGACAGAAGTCAAAGATTAATCCAATTGTGTTTGCCATCATGTATGCTTTAAGATGAAATCTTCTGATACCTTGTCTGAAGCCTCATTTTGGCATTATTAATGCAAGTATGAACAAGCAATATTTGATGCCTAAATGCATCAGTAGGGTGTAACTGCAGAAAAGCCTGGAGGCACACTCGGCTATAATGAGTTAAAATTAAGACAGTTAAACTTCTTCAAATCCCACTGTGTCAACATGCTTTTAGATTTAATTAATTGTAAGTTGCAATTGCTACTCTTTTGTTAGTTTAGAAGGAATTCCTACTGATCAAGAGCATCTCACTTGGGGGCCAACTTTTTTTACTTTGTTTAGTTTTTTCCTGGGACCTAACTAATCCCAGGACACTTAGTCACCAAACAGCCCAAATTTGATCATGCTATGACATGACCGACAGGCACAACACCAACTTTAAGGAACTACTCACAGCTCCCACTCTCAGCCTCAATTTAGCAAGTGGCAGTTACCTACATGATAAAGATGTAACAGATGAACTGTAACTATGTAAACTGGAGACCTCCATGAAAAAGCTTAAAAGCCTGCAATGGGAGGAACTTTACTTCAGCTTTTTCTTGGAGAAGGGATTAGTCCTGAGGGGACTGAAATTACAGAAAAAAATCTACCGACATCAGCTCGGAAGAATAAAGATTAATTAATACAACAGCATGCCAGTTTTTATTTTACTACCAATAACAAGATTTTTTCCCTAAGTTTATTAGCGGCAGGACCAGACTGGCTATACCCAGGACTTCAAGATCCACTCTGAATTATTTAACAACCAAAGGACCTACAAAGGACTCACTAAAAGGTTGGACAGGTAAACGTGTTTAAATCCCACTGTGTCAACAAGTTTTTTTATTTAATTAATTGCAACTTATAAGCAAGGGCATAGCATCCATATCCAAGGAAGTAATAGTGCTACTTTATTTGTCTCTGACCAGACATATGTAACAGTTGGAATGCTCACAAAGGTTCCTTACCAGACGAATACAGGGTATAAATACATTGTCCTATGCAGATTGCATTAAAGCCCTCTCAATATACTCTGTCTTCTACAGGTTATGAGAGGTTATCTGTTCCTGGCATACAAAGCATCCTCAGATACAGCTCTGATGCGCCTTTTGCACATCCAAAAAAATGAACAGTAGCAGAAGCACTACGTTCAAGAATTTAAAATTTGCTTTTAACATAAATAAGACATGTTGGCAAGACAGATATGTTGGGATGGTGACTTAATGGCTAAGGTGTTCGCCTTACAAACACAAGGTGCAGTGTTTGAGTCTCATAAGGAATAATTGGCTATGCTTAAAATGGCTCGCAAGGGCAGGTAGCTTAGTACTAAACTATGAACCTATGAACCTATGTGTCTCAGAGGATTTCTATGCTCTGAAACAGGGTCCCTATCCATGTGAAGCAGAGTCCATCCCTAACCTTGACCAATGAATGGGAAATCAGAAATTCACCTCAGGTCAGGCCCCCATGCCTCTGATAGACAAAGGCAGACAGCATCTATGCCCAAATGAATATACCCACCCCTCCACATAACCTCAAGAAACTTTCTAAATAACATATCCCCTCCTAATAAATGTCCATGATGCATAGGGACACAACTGGGTTGGATTGCATAACTAGGGTTGTAAAGGTCTTGGTGGTTGTTAGCCTAGTATATACCTATGAACCTATGTCTACACCATGGAAGAAGAAAATGCACCACAAACTGTGGGGGGGGGGGTAGTGGAAGGAGGGAGTGGCACTGCAGCAGTGATCATTCAAGCATCTGCTGTTATGGTCAGTTTTACTTATGCAACTGTACTATGTTCATCATAATAATCACTTGTTGTTGTGTCTTTCAGCTTTTCCCGGTCAGAGGTTGCCACAGTGGAACTCCAGTCTGCTAATGATTGGCAGTAGATTTTTACATGCTGGCTTGCCGGGCCTAATGCACAACCTTCAACGAAGGAATACCCATTCACGCATGTCGCCACACCGAAGACGCTCTAACTGAGAATCGAATGGGCAACTTCTATCTGTGAGGCAACAATGCTACCACAGCACCATCACCACAGTTATTCATCATAATAATCACTGCTGAACTAAATATGGGAAGTGAAAGGAGAAGTGTCCAGGATCCCTTGGACAATGGTCCTAGCAAAGCCTGATCTGGACCAAGAGAAGGAATCAAGCTTATACTGCTTTGTAAAAGTTTACACAGAAGACCAAATAGCAGCTTCTAGAAAACTTCTAGAATCTAACCTTTCCAAAAAGTCATAGATGAATCTAAGGCCCAATTAGAGTGGGCCTTGACTCTGTCTAGAATAGTTTTGTTATTGTGTGTATAATAAAAGGTAATAGCCACAGACAATCATTTGGAAATGGTCTATTTTGACACAAGTTGTTCCTTCTTCTTACCTTCACAAGAAATTAATAATTGATACAAAGATCTGAAAGATTTAGTTCTGTCAATATAGTTCTTGTCTGTGGACATCCAAGGTATGGAATATACTTTCTCCCTCATTTTTAGGATCAGGAAAGAATATAGTTTGGCTTAAAGTAAACGTGTATACCACTTTAGGCATAAAAGAAAGATTAATTGTGAAAGAAACCCTCTTCTTATGGAAAATGAGATAAGGTTGACTCACTATAAGAGTTTGTAATTCAGACAGACTTCTTGCAGAGGTCATAGCAATCAGTGAAATGTTTTCCTGATTCAAATGGAGCAAGTATTAGCTTTTGTAGCACAAAATTAAGATCCCAATGAGGGGTCACCGCTTTTCTTGGAAGCCTCTATTACAAAACCCCTTTCAAGAACATTGTGATATGAGTTTTCCTTAAAAGAGGATGAGCCATGGGAAGACATTCTGATATGGTCAACAGATGAACCTTGATTAGAGGAATAAGAAAGGCCATAGGATAGTAACTCAGACAAATTTGGAAAACCAGAGCGCAGCTAGTCCTGAATGGGTGCTGGTTATGCTGCTGGCACCGAATAGAAACCCTTTTCCATTTGGTAATATATGACTTTCTATTAGCAGACTTTCTTGCCTCTGTTAGTACCTTCTGTACATCCTCAATAAACAGGTGCCTAAAAGGAATTCAGGCCCTGTCATCTAGGCAGTCAAATGAAGTTTAATGATGTAGGGGTGTATCAAAAAATAGTGTTTTTGTGTGAGTAGATCCAGTCTGTGAGGAAACTTGTGGTAATTGCCTCTGGCCATTTCCAAAAGAATGGAGAACCATGGTTGCCTGGGCCAGAAGGGTGTCACCACGATGATCTTGGGGGATTCCTTCTGAATCTTCAGAACTATATTGGATATTAGTGGAAAAAGTAGAAAAGCATACAGGAAATTCCTGTCTAAGGAAAAGAAAACAAACCTGTCTTTCAGAATTTATTGCATGGAGTCCTGGAACAAAATATTGTCAGCTGATTGTTCAGAAAGGAGGCAAAGAGGTTTACTTGGGGAATTCCCAGCAGAGAGAACAAATCTTGGAAGACCCCATGATCTAGTTCCCTTTCATGAGCGTCTGCCCTGCTCCAGCTTAGCTTGTCTGACACACAGTTTTGCTCTGACAAATGGTAGGACAAAAAATATCAGAATAATGAAACCCGTTAAGAGGGGAGGTGAGGTCATTATGGATTTTTGGAATTATACAGCCAAAATGTTGGAAATACTCCATAGTGATTCTAGATATATTCAGGTATCCAGGAATGAAATTTTCACAGCCTATACAAAGATTGATTTGATTTTCGAAGACCATTTATTACATGTTTTACTTGATAAAATCTTATTTGAGTTTTTGCATATCCCTAGGCCTATCATTCCTGTTATATCTGGTATACCAAAAATCCATAAGGATGTGGATAATCCCCTACTGAGACCAGTAGTAGCATTCACAGGTGCTAAAACACATCTATTGGCAGTTTATGCGGACAGGAAGTTGAAGCAAGTTACATGCCAATGTAATCTTATATTGGTAGACCTGAGGGATTTTCTGGTCAAAAATTTAAATGGAATGTCATCACCCAGCATCTATTAGTTATGACAGCTATCCAAGATTTATTTTCATTTATACCCCATTCATTAGGATTAGAATGGTGTGGTAGTCTTCTAATGGAATATGGGTATGTAAGTAATAGTGAATGGAGGCTGGTCATGGAATTCTTTGAGTTAATCTTGGACAATAATTATATATTATTTGAGGGGAAGTATTATAAACAGAATAGTGGGGCTGACATGGGTGCCGCCTGCACCCCCTTATTTGTGAATCTTGTATTATTGTACTGGACATGCACTTATGTGTTTAATCCCCCCTTTTTTGAATCAATATCTATATATCTCCATTTTTTGACGATATATTCATTATTTGGAAGAGGTCAGAGAACACCTTAAATGAGTGCATCCAATATATTAATTGTACCACAGAGTTTTTGAAATTCACATACCAATGGGATTTGGATGAACTGCATTACTTAGATGAGAAGTTAATTAAGGATGTGGAAAAGAACACAATTAAGTCTAAGTTGTATAGGAAAAGTAATTTCACTAATGGATAATTACACTTTAGTAGTGACCACCTATTCCACCAAAAGAAAAGTATTGTGAAAGGACAGGTGGTCTGGATAGCAAGGATGATGTCAGAGTAGGAAGATCTAAGAGATGATACGTTACTGAGCTCCTTTTGGAGAGAACATACCCAGAAACCATTGTTAGGGGGTTGATGAAGGAAATATTAGAGGGATGGGGTACACAATACGGGTCTATATTATAACATCGAAGTCTTAAAACTTCAAATGTTATAATATCGAACCCTATGCACCAAATGCTGAAAATAGTGAAGCTGCAGAATATTGAATACTTTCCTAGGGAAAGTATTTGGTGGGCCGTTTCTGCAGTTTCGCTATTTCCTCGACTGTGGAGCAAAGGTTACGGACCGGGTTAAGGTAAGTGTGCAAATGAAAGTGAGTGTGCGATAGGGACCTTAGGATTAGGGAGCAGGTACGGTGAGTGTGCGATAGGGACTTTAGGGTTAGGGAGCGGGTAAGGTGAGTGTGTGATAGTTAAGGACCTTAGGGTTAGGGAGCGGGTAAGGTGAGTGTGTGATAGTTAGGGACCTTAGGGTTAGTGAGCTGGTAAGGTGAGTCTGCAGTAGCTACGGACCTTAGGGTTAGGGTTGGGTGAAGGTAAGTGGATAGCTAGTAGTGTATGTATGGTTTAGTGCAGGGTTTTGTGAAGTGTATGTGTGTGGATTATTTATTTTGGTGTGCTTGTGTTGTGTGTATGTTTGTCAGAACAGCAAATTTTTTCCCTAGGAAAAAATTCGCTATTCTGAGTGTTCGATGTTGTGGTCTTTCGATCAAAATGGTTCGATATTATAACATTCAAAGTTTTAAGACTTCGATGTTATAATATAGACCCCACAATACACTCTGTTATTAGGTGGTACCACCAGAGAGACAGACGGGTTGATAGTGAGGAACAATGACATGACCAATGAAGTGAGTGGTGGTCTTAGTGGTAGTTCCAGTGAAAAAGTAGTGAATTACAACAATGCTTTGATTTTAAAATATAATAGGAACATTAAAGATATCCTGAAAATAATACAGAAATATTGGGAAATCGTTTTGAAGATGCCCAACAGCTAGGAAGTGTTTTCAGAACCTTCTACATTTGGTTATAAGAGGGGACATAATATGGAAGTTATCTTTCAGAACAAACCTAAGGAAGAAACATAGGAATATCTTACAACAACAAGAAAAAAATGGGCAGCTATAGATGTGAGATGTGTAGCCAATGTAAATACTTGGCACACTGCAGAGAACTGAAATTGCCCACTTTTGACACCCTTTTTGAAGGGAATAAAATATTATGATTGTATGTCTAAGGGTGTTCTTTATCTTGCATATTGCCAAAAGTGTTCACACTATTATATAGGGAAAACAGAAAGATGTTTAAAGTCTAGAGAGTATGAACACCTATGACCTAGGTAGAAGGGATGATACCAATGCCCTTTATAAGCACCTGAAGGATTGTAAGGAAGGAAAGTTTATTTTGGGTGTTAGAACATGTGGAACAAAGCCTGGGGGGTGGCCAGTGGGAGACTAGGTTTCAATACAGAGAACTAATTTGGTAGGTCCGGTTGAACGCAGGGTGTTTGCTTGCTTGGAATGGTCAATTGCCCTTGGCCCCAGTGCTGAAAAGAAGGACGGTAAAATTATAATATTAGATTTCAGTCACATGGAATTGACTTCATAATTTCATCTTACTGTTTTTAAATGAGTCTACTTTGTAATTTCGAAATTCCACAACTTCGAAGCTTTAAATACCAAAGCTCAGAACTTCGAAGTTGTGGAATCTCAAAATGAAAAAAAAAATGTAAAACAATAAAATAACACAAATCACATTTTGCAGGGGGCAAGCCCCCCCTGCACCCTCCATGTGGGGGGCTGTGCCCCCATACTCCCTGCAACTTAAATATACCAACTCCGAGATCACACTACAGTGAACAGAATGGTAAAGTTCCTGTTCCGCACTGTACGGCAATCTCCATTGACAGGTTTTGAGATTCCACAACTTCGATGTTCTGAGATTCGGTATTTAGAGCTTCAAAGCTGTGAAATTTTGAAATTACAAAGTGGACCCTTTTAAACTGTTCATGTAAATAGATATAAGTGTATTTTATGAGTTTAAGTATCATATGGTTTTAATAAGGATGTGATATATAGTTTATGTATTTTATAATTATTTATTTTACCATCATAGTGTACATTAATGTGGGAAAGGAAATTATGTCAGTTGGAATTAATTTTAATTGTTGATAGTATATAAATGGATATTTTAACTTATATTGTCATTCTAATGAAGTCCTTTTGGACGAAAGCTCTAAATCTGTTATTAAAGTGATATTTCTTTGTGATTTTGGTGTGCAGTGCTTTCCCTGCAGTCTGCTGCTAAGGTACTATTTGTGTTATTGTTCAGAAGGTAGGATGCCTGTACGGTATAATTGCATTATGAAGCTATATCCCAAGCTAATATGGCATGTATGCAAAAGGAGTGCAACCTGGTTCCCCCTTGCTTGTTGATGTACCACATGACTGTGGTATTGTCTGCAGCCACTTGACAAGGTCCCAGGACCAAAGATGATTCAAAGAACTGAGCACCTTGACCAGGGTATAAAATTTATGTGCCTGCACCTGTCCTTGGTGTCCTACACACATTGTACCTTCATCCTCTGGAAACTGCTCCCCAAGCAAAGTCTAAAAAATCAGTGATGACTGCTTAGGAGCAGGAAGGGAGTAGGGGAGACCTGTATTTAAGGATATTTTTTGTCTCCACCAAAAGATTTCTCTTCTGACAAACTGCAGCACTGAGATTTGAAAATATAAAGGGTGTTGATGCTGAGACCAAAAAGATTTCAAATACCACTGTATATTTCTCATGTGGAGTCTTGCCAAGGATATCATGAGAATCGCAGAAGCCATGAGACACAAAATCCTGAGATATTCCCTTGCAGTGACCAAAGTCTGAGTGGAAAACCTTAGGAATAGATCTAGATAAAAAATTATTTTTTCCTGTGGAAGAAAAGCTCTTTGAACTGAGATGTCTTGTTGAAATCTCAAGAATACTGTCCTGTTTGGAGGAGTCAAGAAAAGCTTGAATGTTGTCCTGGAATTTCAGCTTGTGTAAGAGATCTCTCACCCAAGAGAGAGAGAGAGAGAGAGAGAGAGAGAGAGACTCTCCTAACACTTTGAAAGACTCTGCAAAGATAAGCAAGCCATCTAAATATGGAAATATGTGGATACCCTGCAGCCTGCAATAAGCCATAACTGGAGCTAGACACTCTGTGAACACTCTTGATGCAGTGGATAGCTCAAAGGATAAGTGATAATGTGATCCAGACACAAAAAACTTAAGAAACATCTGAAGCCTGGATGAATAGGGATGTGATGATAAGCATCTTTTAAGTCTAGTGTTGTCAGGAAACTTGAACAAGGAAGAAGATGTAACAGGGTATGAAAAGACATAATTTTAAATGTGGGCACTATCATGAATGGGTTTAGGAAAGAAAGATACAGAACCAGTCTCCAAGAATTTCTTTTTGTGGCACTAGGAACATCCCTGAATAAAAGCCCTTCTCCACCTAGTAAGGAGGAACTGGTTCTATCACTCCTTGAGACAGCATGTGATGAGAAACTTGTGGAAACAAAAGCATCTGATCTGGAGGATAAGAAATGACCCCCTGGAAAGGAGGTATTTCCTCCTGCTGCTATTTGTAACCTTGATGAAAGATTTTTCAGTACCCATTTGTGTGAAACTATCTGTCGCAAAAGAGTAAAATGGAGATTCAGACTTTCTGGAAAATAAAAGAGGCCAGGGTGGGCGGTGGTCACAAGATCTCTTGAATAATCATTCAGACTTGTTTGACAGTCCTTGGTTTTGGAAGGTTCAAGACCTCATTTTGGAACCCCCTTGCCATTTCTTTTTAAACGTCTGTTTACCTGTATATTGTTGAGACTGTATTTTGTTTTTCAAAAATTGAATGAGAGGATAGAAAATCCCTTGTAAAATTTGAAAAGGAGGGCTGAGAAATGTTAGCGATTTTGAAAAGGAGGGCTGAGAAATGTTAGCGATTCCCTGGATCAGGTTGTCCTCTTCATTACACTTTTTGATTACCTCTGCAACAGACGGGCCAAACACTAAATCTGTCTGTAGAAGAATTTAAACTTTTTAACATCTTGGAGTTTCTGAGAATGCTATCATGCAAAGCTCCTCAAAACAGCACCAGTGGACATACCCTAGAAGAATTATCAACAGAGTCATGCACACACTGCGAACAATGAGTAGTGACCTGTGCAATAAAATAAATATATTAAAAGCAGATTAGGTTAGGTGAATATCAACCTTCTTCTTCTCCATGGCTAAATGGACCTTGGTTCTCTTCACTATATTTTTGAATCAATTAATATTAACTGACCAGCAAACCTCCACCATTTTAAAACACTTGCTAAAACTCCAAAGGCAAGAGCCATGCTAGCAGATTACAGCAAGAGATGTTCCATCTATTACCTGTGAACAATCCTGGTGTCTGGGTTCCAGCAACAGCTTTATCTTGCAGTTTTACAATAACATTCATAGAACTTAAATTTGCATTGCTCCCCTACATAACTAAGTTGTTGTATCTTTCGGCTTTTCCCGGTTAGGATTCGCCACAGCGGAACTCTGGTCCGCTAATGATTGGTAGCAAATTTTTACGTACCGAGTTGCCAGCCCTGATGCGCAACCTTCAACGAAGGTACGCCCATTCACGCATGTCTCCACACAGAAGACGCTTTAGCTGAGAATCGAACAGGACAACATCTTACTGTGAGGTGACAACGCTACCGCAGCACCACCACTGCAGTTCCCCAACATAACTAAGTAACATTCCATATTAAATAATGCATGTTTTATAACAAGGCATTGTTGATGATTGCGAAATATCCTATGCAAAACTATCATACTATCTGCAAAACTACAGAGAAGCAGTGTTAACTAGGTAAGGAATACTGATGCATATTTTCTGTAACCAAGAAGGAGTGCATCCTGAACTAGAACACGTTCAAAGTACTATCCTAGCAAAAGGTAAGGTATGTTTATTTTCCCAATCAACAAAACATCTTAAGAGGCCCCAACACACTTTATAATCACTAAACATGAACTAAGAAAATTACAATTGTTCATCTTGCATCAAAACCTTTTAACAAAGTAAGGCCCACCACATTATATTTATCTGTCCCCCTGTATTTCTTTTTTGCATCTTATGCTTTTGCTCAGCCTGTGCCGTTACCCTCAAACAGGTGAATACATTACACATAAAATGCAAGTTGCCATACTCAAATGTATGTGTATTGTAGTGTCCCACTGTGGTTGTTTCCCACTTAATATTTGGGAGACTTGACCTTTCTGGAATCAGCTAGGATCAGTCTGATGTGCAGTGCGATACAATAACCTGTACCCCTTAGCTATTCAGGGCTTTACAGCTTTATAGCTACTGTCAGAGATGTCTAATTTGCAGATTTTACTGGATAAATGCAGAAGTATAAAAAGTCCTACTAAGATTTTAAAGAAATGCTACAATAAATAAAGAATGTTTTCAGTACAATGTAACTTTAATTGGATGGTTATCCCGGCATGCATCAGTAATTCAAATAGTTAACCCCTAGGAAGAGCAGCTAACCTGCACCTACACCCACAGGTGACCAGGACCCAGTCTTGTCTTATCATAAAAATGGCTGCCTTCTGCATTAGATATCTAAGGTACACATGAGAATGAAAGTTTTTATACAGCAAATTTACAATAGCAGTCCAGTATACCCAGCCTCCCAGCCTATCCCATAAGCCTTCAGTCCCTGAGTAATGGTTCTAACATTGAGCTAGATGTTTGCACAGCCACTAAGTCATTTTCCTTGACTGCACTCATGGGAGAACCATTGTTTTTTAAAGAATGCAATAACATGGTCATCAAAACCACATAGCTGCTGATTAGTGAAGCCCATCTTGCTATCACAGAAAGAGTAACTCATATGATTTGAACTGCATTTATTTTATTTATTTATTTATTTGACATTTGTTAACCGGGAATGTTTTCTTTAAATTTCTTTGAAAGTATTAACCCTGTTAGCTGCAGAGCTCATCTACCCAAACTTAGAGAAAATGATGCAATATTTGCAAAAATGTTGTGACTAAGGAAGAATATCTAATGTTAAAACACATTTTTAAAATATTCAACACCAAGAGCAGGAACAGCTAAGCTTACTTCAGACAACTGAAGTCTATTCTTTGCATATAATTTTGGCAGATGATTTAGTTAAGTAGTTCTTAAAACTATCTTCTTGTAGCTCCTCAGCCTTTATTCCCTAGTCCATGAATTGTAACTGCAAGACAGCTTCAATCTTATCTTCCTTGGTTTTCTTGATGCTATTGACTTTCTGGAGGAAGATGGCAAAAATCTCTTCTCCTGTCACTACCCAGGATGCAATGCATTCTGTTTGTGAGTTCACAATGATGTAACTACAGGCACCATCATGATCAAATAGATTGTAATGCCTCCAGCTGTTATGATCCAAAAGTAGAGGAAGCTTTTCACTTCCCATTTCTTAAGAGCCACCACTAATGGTAACAGCCCCCTTTTTTCTGACCAATACCAAAGCCCAAACTGAAATAATTATTGTCAAATACAATGTTTGTGTTATTATAAAACAGCTACACAATGTGTTTTCAGACTTTGTTTTTGTTTATAAGAAAACTTAATGATTATACATTTTGGCTTACAGGATACAGAAACTGGCACAGAGGTGGGCAAGCTGTGAATATTTTCAATTTAATCAAGCCAAAGTGCTTGTGTAATATATCAAGGTGTAAGCAACGCACAAAATGAGATCATTACCTTTCACATTTTCAAGGAGACTAAAAATCCTAAGAACAGAGTGACAGTCCAAGCAATGAGCCATCCACCTTTAGTAACAATGATTTAATTTATTTAATTAAAAACTCATTCTGAATTTTTCAGAGCTTTAGTCTTTAGTTCATGGTGCATAACTATGTAATGCAAGACAAGCAACACACTTAGTACCACACCTAGATAGTGACTTTTCTTATTTCCTGGTGCTGATTTAGAATCAGTCAAAATAACTTTTAATTAGATCTGCATTATAGAGCTGGCATTCCTTGCTCTGCTTCAGCCGAGATGGATGCCATTACCAAGCGACCTTTCTGCTTTGGTAGCTGAGGTCGGGGGGGGGTGACTGGGGGGGTGACTTTCACTTACTACTCTTCTACGTTTTTTGTAGCTATACTCCCCAACAAGAGACTAATCCATTTCATTTTAAAAGATAAACACTGAGAGACCGATAATGTCAGAGATAATGTTATCACACAAATTGATTTAACAGTGGCCTTGAGTGGCCACGGGGATCCCATTACCTGAGACCTTAAATAATGCAGCCATCACTCTGTGTCAGGGAGTAAATAAAACTAAATAAGAGACAGGTTCATCACTCAGCAGTCATTTACTATGTTAACTACAGCTTACAGTTTTAAATAAATGATGTAATTTTGTCTCCATTTCTTTAAGTACTGAACATCATGTGTCATTTCTAGTCATCTTGAAAATTATAACTTCACCCAATGAATTATTTATAAACTTCCAAGTATAACGTTATTCTTTCTCTTGATTATTTGCTTAGTGTTCATGCCCTCTGCACTCACTACCTGCTTACTTTCTTAATCCCTCCATTTCACATACTATGCTTGTCATCAGTGTTAGAGCCATCATACTTGTTGCTTACAGACTGTGAAATACACTGCCATAACATGCCCTGAGTTCTAGCTATCTTCTTACCTTCATTATGCTCAGAAATCCTACTTAAAAACAAAGTTATCTGTAACTGCTGTGATAACTTACAATTATTGAAGGTCTAAAACAAAAAAAGAGCCACTGAAAATAAAAAAAATGGAAAAAGGAGGCACCAGTGAAACAAAGTTAAGCACGTTTGTTCTTTATTATTGACTAGAACTTCATCAGAATCTCTGAAATAACCTGTCCACATCTTAAATAAAAAGGCAAAAGTCAAAAAGTCAAAGTAAACTTTGTCATTCAGAAATCACACAAGTGCAAAAACTGAACGAAATTCCGTATGTCCAGACTCAATGTGCAGACAACGTATAGACTATTTTCACAGACATTTGCACATGTAACACCTGGCTATTACATCACAGACATGCAGGTAGACAGACTAATATTGCACATAATTAGAAATACATTTTAACACTTTTCGAATGGAACACTTACTTGCATGAGACTTTAGTATTGCACAGATACTTGGTTAAGACATTGCATTGATCCTTGCACAGAAAGAGACATTTGAGTACTGCACTGTGAACATTAGAGTATTGCACTATGGTTAAATTATGAATTTGCATGTATTGCACTGAAATAATAGATATTTTACTGCATTGCTACTGCCCTAGATGGCCTATACATTACAGTCATGCAGAATATTGCACTAAGTATTAGGTGAGACTAGTAACCAGGTTCTTGCACAAATTGAGACAGTTTCTACTCACACAGGTGGACATCATGGAGTGTAATGGTTATTAGAGTTCAGCAGCCTGATGAGATTAGGGAAGAAGCTGTTCCCGAATCTCATAGTTCTGCAATGTATGTAAACTTGTTTATTTAAAGAAACATCACAAAAAATATTACTAGTACAAAAAGGTTAAATTAAAATAGTATTAAATCCAAAAAACACCTATTAAATAATTAAAAACATATAAATGAAATTACAATATTTACTCGTTAGTAAAAGATCTTAAAATATATTTAATGCTGATTATACCATATAAACCAGGTTTCTATATGCACATAAGGCTAACTGCCAACAAACTTCTTAACATTCCAATTAAATTATTGAAATCTCCAACATGTATTTCTCATCAACTATAGAGTACAAAAGAAACAAAAAAAAAACCACACAAAAATCCTAAACGTTTTAATCACTATGCTGTGAGATGCATATTTTACTAAAATCTTATTCTTTATAGCCAAGGTCTGTTCATGTTCCTCCAACAGTGGAAATTTATGCAGCTGAACAAAATAAACAGGGAGCCATTTCTCTTGGAGAGCACAGAGGCATAGCTAGGACTGGACAAAAGGGGAAGCTGCCCAGGTAAAAGGTGTTAAGGTACACAAGCAAGATCAGCACTCAACTGGTAGTGCAGCTTTGTATTCATGTGGATACCAGAATTTCTGGCTGCCAGTAGAAAAATGAATATGCTCATATTGCTTTTGTGCTCAGGACACAGGACTGAACCACTTCACCTCTTTGTGTGTAGTATAATCTGTAGCAAGTGGTTTGTTATAGTTGTTAAAAGTTGAAAAAAAAATTAATTTTAGTCCTGCAATAGGATCTATTTTTTTTCTCTTCAACTTAAAGTTGGGGAGCAGTAGGCAGGTGTTAGATGGGCCAGATATATGTCTAGGAGAGCAAATGGCTATTTTGTATTGCCACATTATACTCAAATACGAACCTTATTAATGATGAGTATAGAGGGGTTTATAACCTCCTTTGTTGTAGAAGTGATGCTTTTACTAATCAAGTGTGCTACATAGAAAGCCTTCCTTACTACAATAGACACATGGTGGTCAAAGTTAAGGTCACAGTCTACTTGTGATCCCAGATCTCTTACCACTTCATAGGTACATAGGGTATTGTTAATTTGATAGTGTGAGAGGACATTGTTTTTATTAAAGAGAATGATTATGCATTTCTTTGCATTCAGTTTGAGACCATGACTAAGACACCAGTCATTGGTCTGCGTAAGACCCTCCTGAAGTATACAGACCTCAATTGGGGATTCAATAATTGTACCCAGTTTGTAGTAATCCGCAAACTTGTTCAGCTACAGACCCTTGGTTTTGGCCTGAACTTCTGAGAAGTATATTCAGGGGAAAATGTATTAACACTAGAATTGCACTCCACAATCAGCCAAGATAACAAAACAGGAAAATCCCAACGAAGCAGAAGATGAACTCAATTAGAGCCTTAGTTATAAGAAGTGAGATGGTTACAATAAAGGATCTGACTTCTGATAACTATGGATCTGATTGATTTGTTCCTACAGTGTTCATCTTCTGCTTCGTTGGGATTTTCCTGTTTTGTTTGGATTGTTTTGCTTGTTGCCTTTGGGGTTTCTTGTGTTGTATCAATTTTCAGCCAAGATAACAATATGAGCAATACTGACTTTGTTATATGTTTTTCCCACATACCAGTCTATTCTATGAGACCTCACTTGAGTTTTTTCTTTTAAAGGTATACTGTCCCCCACAGATATTTTTGTACCTCATAGCACGATTACTAATTACTGGCACTGTGTGCAATGGGCTGTGGTAGTACACACACACACACACACACACACACACACACGGAGTCTACCACATTAAACTCAAATCTATCGAGTCCATGATATAACTGCAGCCAATAACCTTCCTGTTGAATACCTCCAAATTGCGTCCACAGCTATAGCCTATCCCATTTCACTTCTAATAAATAGATCCATCACCGAACACACCATTCCATCCCTGTGGAAAACCTCATATCATACTACTACATAAAGGTGGCCCCTCCCTAGACCTTTCCAACTATCGACCAACTGCAATTCTCTCACCCCTGTCTAAGATCCAAGAAAGATGTATTCATCACCAGTTCCACTCCTGTCTCCTCACCAACAGCCTTCGCTCCTCAACCCAACACGGATTTTGTCCATCCCACAGCACCACTACTACCTCACTCAAATTCACCAATACTATAAACTCCCACAGGAATCTAGGTAAATTAGTCTCAGCTACCTTCCTAGATTTATCCAAGGCATTCGACACAGTCTCACATAATCAACTATTGTCTTGTTTCTCTGACCTCAACCTTAACAACCCCACCCTTCTCTGGTTTAAAAGCTATTTAGATAACCACCAACCATCCGTCAAATGGCATAATTATCTACCCCCCCCCACTTCCAGCCTCCTTAGGCATGCCGTAAGGATCAATCCTAGGACCCCTTCTTTTTAATATCTTCACTTGTAGACAAATTCCTGAAACTTATCTCCAAGCTTAGGCCTAGCCTATTACTTGGTGGAGACATACACCCCAACCCTGGCCCATCCACCTTGCACACATACTCCCCCTCTACCTGTAACCTAAGCTACAAACCTACAATTTCCAGGCCGTCTAACTCTCTCCTAACCTGTCATCTTAATATTAGAAGCATTAATAACAAGGTACATGAACAGCATGCACTCCTTGGCTGTTTACTCTCCTGAGATTCTCTGTCTATCAGAGACCTGGTTAAAACCTACCACTACAGACAATGAAGTACTACCTCCTGGGTATAACATACACAGGCTGGACCGTGCTTCCAGAAAGGGGGGTAGGGTAGCTATACTCTATAAATCAGAGTTGAATGTAACCACAGATGTTGTACAACCACCTCAGATTAACAACTTAGAGATTCTAGCCACCAAACTGCAACTTAACAAAAATAAATGCATTTATATCATCTGCATGTATATTTCCCCAGGTAACAATATAGCTACACTTGAAGACATCTTGCACTGGATATCTAAACACTACCCCCAAGAAACCCTACTTCTCGGAGACTTCAGTATAGACTGGGACACCTGTTCATCAGAATCCCCAACCACCCATATTAAACTACACTCATTTACACAAATCATTAACACCCCTTCTAGGGTAAGTAAGCCCAACCAAAAAGAAAGCATACTTGACTGGGTACTCATTAATAGTCACCCCCATCTGTACACATCTGGTACCCTCCCCGATAGTCTAAGCGATCACCATCTCACATATATAATTAAGCACAAAGCCATCAATCCCCAACAACCCTTATTAAGAAATGTTAGAAATAAAAAAAACCTTGACTCAGCCAAATTCTAACCGGAACTAAAATCTTGTAATTGGTCTATTTTAAAATCCCTCCCCTTAGAGGAAGCAGTTGTGTACTTTAACAATAAATTCCTTGAGAACCTTGATTTACACGCACCTGTTTGCTCAAAGAGAACAAAGGCAAAAACTGCACCATGGCTTTCAAAAGAGACTAGACTCAAAATTAGCCTTAGAAACAAAGCCTGGGCTTTATGGTGTTCAACTAAACACCCCCAAGATCAAATTAAATACAGGCAACTTAGGAATGAAACTAAAAAATTCATACTACAAGACAAAAAACAATACTACTGCAAATTACAGACAGAAAATCAAAATAACCCTCAGAAGTTTTGGGCCGGCTTGAATAAACTACTACACCCTGGACAAACTACTACCCCCGTCCCAGTTGCCACTACTGATAAACCCCAGAGGATGTTTCAAATAGTTTTAACTGATTCTTTACTGAGACAATTGAGGCCCTAGCTAGCCAAGTACCTCCTAGCTCCCTTAGCCTAGAAAGTACCACCTCTAGAAACCTCCTCTCATTTGGTTTTCAACCTGCCACCACATCACTTATCCGTACCCTAATCAAAAAACTAAAATCCACCACACTATCGGCTGACCAACTTCCTGCTGAATACTTACAAAAATCAGTTGATGCTATTGCATACCCGGTATCGATACTTATCAATTGAACCATAGAAGAAGCTAAAATTCTTACTATCAGGAAAATATCCTGTGTAATCCCACTCCATAAAGGGGGTAGCTCTACTGAATTCTCCAACTATAGGCCTATAGCTATACTCTCTCCACTTGCAAAGATTATGGAAAAATGTATTCAGAGACAGTTCATGCACCACCTAATCCATAACCACCTCATGGCAGATACCCAGCATGGTTTCAGACCTCACCACAGTACTACCTCAGCCCTACTAGCCTTTACAACACCATAAACCATAATCAAAACAATAACCATATTTCTTCAGCCGTCTTCTTGGATCTCTCCAAGGCATTCGATATGGTTGACCACCAACTATTAATCCCCACCCTGCAAACACTCAGTCTAGATCCTAAAGCCCTTCAATGGCGTTATTTCTTGAAGTCATCTTGGAAAACAATGTTTTTCTGTTTGATGAAGAGCTGTATCTGCAAAGGGATGGCGTAGCTATGGGCACATCCTGTGCCAATAGCTACGCCAACCTAGTTATGGCTTATTGGGAGAGGGAGGTATTACTACCTAACACGCTATGTCAACAGAATGTTAGATTCTATAAGAGATTCGTGGATGACCTCTTTTTTATATGGGAGGGGACTGAAGTAGAACTATTAGAATTTGCAGCTTTCATGAACAATACAACCCATTTTTGAAATTTACTATGACTTACTCCAGGGATAAGTTATCATTCCTGGATGTAGATTTAATCAGATTACAGAATGGTATGTTGAATACAGCTGTTCATAGAAAGAGCTGTTATAAGAACACCTTACTGCATAGAACGAGTATGCATCCCCTTCACGTTTTCAATAACGTAATGAGAGGTCAAGCAATGAGGCGTCGCTTGAATCCGTTAGATGAAGGTTATCATGGAGAGATTTCGAGTTTGAGAAGCAGGTTAATAGCCAGATCATATAATAGTGTTGAAGTGGATAAAGTTATAAAGAAACCGGAGGTTTAAGGACTACTGCAGCCGACCATATTTCTCTGATAACACTTGGAGTAATGAGGTTAGAGAAAATGTGTGTATGCATGGGCATAGAAATACTAGTGTTACTTTACCTATTTTTTATACTCAAGATGCCTATAATGTGAAGGGTATTATTGAGAAACATTGGGCAGTATTATGTGTTGATAATGAGATCAAGGATTTGGTTGGACCGAAACCAAAGTACATGTACAAAAATAAGAAGAATTTAAAGAGATTCTCTGCCATAAAAGTGGCACGGATATTCCCATTTGGTGTATAATACCAGCCTGTGGCAATTGTAATCAATGTGGGTTTATTAATGATAGTACCACTTTCCAGCAGCCCATGACAGGGCAGATATTTACTTTCATGACAGGGACCAATTGTAAGTCTAAGAATTTAGTCTACCTTGCACTCCGTTCCGCCTGTAATGCGTTTTACATTGGTAAAACCAACAGGCAATTCAGAGAGAGGATCAGGGAGCATTGCTATAAAATGAGTGAAAGACCCCAACAATGCATTAGCTAGACATCAGATGTCAACCAATGAGCAACATAAATTCACGTTCCTAGCTATACAACATATTCAAACTAATATTAGAGGGGGGGATGTTGAGAATTATACACTGGAAATGGAGCTAAGGTGGATTCTCACGATGTAGAGCGGAATCTTACCCTGGCCTCAATGACAAGGTCAGTATCCATCCCATGTTGAAGAAAAGGAGATTAAAGAGCTGACATCAATGCATCTTCCTATTGTTGAGGTTTGTCAGAGGAATAGATTATGTACATATTTTTATGAATGTACCTCTATGTACATACATAATTGCACTTTTCTAGTATATTTCTCTTTTGTATTTTGTGTATAAGTATATTTTATTTTTGTGAATGTTTTTAGAATCACAAGTGTTTTATATCTGTGAGTTTTTTAAACTACATATGCAATGTATTTTAACTAAGCAAGAGTGTTAGGCTTCAGGGCCTCTTTAAATATTTCATTACGTGGTGATTGAATAATTGTTTAGATCTGTGAAATAGTATTTAAATGACTGTGGTGTTAGATGGTTTGTTACAGTCTGAGGAAGCCAAGCATGGTGAAAGCGCTTACTGAGCCTATGTTGTGTGAATAAAGAACGTTCCTACTACCATCGTTGTTATCGCATTTTTGTCGAGCTATGGACTTTTAATCTGCTGCTTTTCTACTCTCTTGGCGACATTGTTGGATTTTGGTAATTGAGATAGTTCTCAGGCCCTCACGTTCCGTTTATGACTTTGATTTTCTGTTAGACAGAGTAACATTGTTGAAGCCCAGGGATATTAGGTCTAATTTTGTGAAGTATGATGTCATCTACATAGAGTGTGATGTAAGTGCAGGATAACTCTATGTCATTAATCAATATGGATAATATTATTGGGTCAAAGACTAAATTTTGAAGGATTTTGCCCTGAATATTGTTCTACAAGAGTACAGTTGCCTACCCTGACTTTGCATTTTCTATTCTGCAAGTCATTAGAAAACTTAGTTAGTATATACTTTCCAAACCTGACTAATTGTAGCTTTTGTATTAGAATTTGGTAGCTGATACTTTAAAATGCCTGAGTGAGGTCTGAGAAAATTGCTCTTGTGACTTAACAACTTTCTGTTGCAGAGATGATTTTATCCAGGACATGTAGATGGCTGTGATGGTGTTACGTCAATTCATGAAGCTGTTTTGTGAGTCTCCTGTGAGGCATTTGTTTAGGTGTCCTTGTACCTGGTCACATAGAAGTTTTTCTAAAATATTTGTACTTTGGCATAGCGTAGATGTGGGGTAGAAATCAGACTGAAAGGCGGGGTTGGACTTTATGAGGATGGGTATTATAATGCAGTGTCTTAACTGAGAGGGTATCTTTGCTTTAAGCTGTTAATTTAAAAGTATGGGTCAAAAGGCCAATGGTTTAGCTGGTGGTTTGGCACATATTTTCAGAAAGTCAGCGAGTGTACTATTGGGGTTTGGGTTGTTTTTCTTATCTAGTTTTAAGCTATGTGTAAGTGTGGAATTATTTTGTGAGATTGATGTTTGACTCATAAAGAAGGCTACTATGGTACATGGGATGGTGCAGTGTGGAGGACTGCGGGTGGTTGCACTGGGGTACTGATCATTGTTTTAAAGTCTATATGTTTGGAAAAGTGGTGTGCCTAATAATTTAGCCTGGGGAATAGCTGCCACATAGCAATGTGTTAAGCAATAGCAGTTTTAATTGATCTTTGAAGACGTGTGTTGTTGATGAATCTAACTGGAGGAGGAATTGAGTTTCAGAATTTTCAGCTAAAGTTTGTGTAAACAGCATTTCCTGCTTTGCTGTGAGCTTTGTGAATTGACAGGAGAGAGTTGTCAGGAGAACAGACAGCTCTATTGATGGAGTGGGGTTGCAGTATAATAGAGCTCCTTTGGTGGAGTAGATTTATGGTATAATAGATCCCCATTGGTGGAGTGGACTTGTAGTATAATAAAATCCCATTCGTGGAGTGGAATTGTATATTAGCACCCCATTGGTGGAGTAGAGTTGTAGTATAATAGACCCCCATTGGTGGAGTGGAGTTGTAGTATAATAGAGCCCCATTTGGTGGAGTGGAGTTGTAGTATAATAGAGCCCCATTGGTGGAGTGGAGTTGAAGTATAATAGAGCCCCATTGGTTGATTGGAGTTGTAGTATAATAGAGCCCCATTGATAGAATGGAGTTGTATAATACAGCCCCATTGGTGGAGTGGAGTTGTAGAATAATAGATCCCCATTGGTGGAGTGGAGTTGTAGTATACCAATTAGGCAAGACATTCTGTAGGTTGAAAGACTAATCTGTGTCCAAACTAAAGATGAGAAATGGTGAAGAGGTTATATACCTTAAACCACTTTACATGCTTGATTGCAATGCAATGATGTGTGAAGTATGGCTTTTTGAAAGCAAATTTAGTTATTTTGTTATAGCATTGCTCTAGTTTAGTTGTCGGGCATGAATGGAAACTTGTGTAAATAGGAGACCATACAGAAATGTAGGCAGCAGGTAAGTTGATGTTAATGTTATCCAGCTGCTTTCTGTCAGGTATTATTTGGCTCTATACAGCAAAACTAACTTCTGATGTGTTTTTGATTGCTTGTTGGATATGGTGATTGAATGTCATGGTGTTATCTGCTATCACGCCTTAGTAATTTAGTACCAGAGACTGTCTCAATATTTGTGTTATTTGCAGAGGTGATTTGAAAATTAACTCTGCATTTGGTATCAGATTTATAAGTCAAAAGGAGAAGTTTTGTCTTTGTTGGGTTTAGTATTACATCTGATATTGCTAGACTGTTCTCTGTGGAGGAGAATGAAACTTGTGTGAACAGGATTTCGTGCAGAACAAATAAATGTTGCATCATCATCATGCGGGACTAATTTGGCATGTTCTGTGGTGGTGTATAAATTATTAATAAATATATGAAATGAGAGATCCTAGTATGGACCCTTGGGGAGCACAGGCAGAGACAAATAAAAAGGTTGAGCTGTTAGATGGCCATCTAACAGCTTGAGATTTGTCAGATAGATTGCTGAGGAACTATGAGAGACTGGAGTAGGATAGATCAAAGGAGGCTAGCTGACTGAAAAATTTATTATGAAAGACATGTCAGAAGCTTTAGATAGGTCCATGAATTGGGAAGATACAATATTATATGCATTGTGGCAATGATTAAGACTGTTAGAGAAGTCTATTAGAGCAGTAGTGGTACCGTGATTTGCTCTAAAGCCACACTTACAAAGTTATTGGTAAGAACGTGCTAGAGGGGTTGATCAGAGACACATTTTTCTAAGATTTTTGATAGGGGGAATCTAGCTATAGGTCTGTATTTGGAATTATTAGTCATGTTTCCTCCTTTTTCCCGGGGTAGGAGGAATGATTTCCTCCACAGGGAGGGGACATAAGACAGCTGAATGGATCTGTTAATGAGCATTGACATGGGTCAGAGAACGACACCTGCTGCAATTTTCAGGTATTTGTCATGTAGATTATCTGCAGCTAGGGTGGTAGATTTTAGTTTTATGAGGTTCTTTTTGATGATAGAAGTAGGGACAGTGTTGATGGAAAAAGTGTTATGGTTGCCACTGACTTGGATGTTAAGCTGGGGTGAATTGTCAATGTCTATGCTAGGTAGTGATTTTTAAGGTGCTGATGAAGTAAGAGTTAAATAAGGAAGCGGTATTGTCTGGGAGCATGTCTGGGTATAGATTGGATTGCTTTATTCTACCTCTGGATAAAAGTGTTTTGATGGAGGTCCAGAAAGTAACAGGATTTTTTGGTGATTGTTTTGCAGGTTAAAGTACTGATTTATTTGATTAGTTTTTCACTTCTATTTTGGTTTGATTGCAAAGATGTCTGAAGTTTTGAAGATTTTGTTATATTTTGTTAACTTGCCATGTTTTGTCTCATTTTTATCCTGCATTCATTTTTTTGTTTGCTGCAGATAGCCAGGAGCAGCGTTTTCTCTGACCCTCGTTCTGCATATGTGTGCCCGTTTGTTTAGAGCATTGAGGAAGGTAGCATTAAAAAGGTGGACTGCATCATCTAGAGGAATGGTTTTGAGAGTACTGCTGATAGAAGTAAGAAGGGTTAAGAAAGTTTATTAAATTTTGTTAGATTTCACACTTCTTTAAAATGATATTTCTTGGACTGGGGAGTTGTGTGTCTAAGGGTAAAGCTTGGTAGATGGTCACTAAATGTATCTGGTAAGATGAAATTTTATCAGGTTTGTTGATCAGAAAGCAGCCTAGAATTGATTTTTCCTATTTGTATTGTTGAGTCTGGTTGCAGTGTGAATGAGTTGTGAGTAACTGTATGCGTTTAGTGACACAGTCAGTGGTGAGGCAGATCCAGTGTATGTTTAAGTCATTCAGGATTATTGTTTTGTGGTGAATATTTGATGTAGTCTAGGAGAAGAATGTTTCTAATGTATTTGTTTTATCACAAGGTGGGATATACAGAGCTATGGTACAGAGACTTTTCCTGTCATTTAGTCTGAGCAGGAAGATGAGTATCTCAGAATTACTGAAGTTGGGAAGAGTATTAGAAAGAGAGTTGCAGGGTTAGAATACACTATAGCTAGACCACCACATTTTTTGCCTTTCTGCCAAGTCTTTATGTGTTGTAACAAGGTGGAGTGATTTCCTTATCTTTGATGCTTGGCTTTAACCAAGTTCAGGAGATGGCTAGGATGTCTGGAGTGTGGGTACTTGGCCATGCATGAAGGTCGGCTGTTTTGTTACTGATGCTTCGGATGTTGATATGATAGAATTTTAGTGTAGGCTGAGCTACAGACTGATAGGAGTATATAGTTACACCAAAGGAAACTTGAAAAGTTCATACAAATGGATGCATAATATAAAAAAAGAACTGGCAGTACAGGTAGGATATTGGTTAACTTCCAAAAAACGTCAGAAAGGACTGATAGCTGAGCTTCAACATCTAGATAGTAAAACAGACAAGTTAGACATTTTTTCAATACAGTGGTTTAACAAGGTGATGCAGATGTGCATTTTTCACACTGAACTGATCGAAGGAAGGACACTGAGGAAACTCGGAGCTATAATATATAACATTAAGTATCCTGTTTTTTGTTTATTTTGTTCTTTATTTCTTTGTTATTTATAGAACTTTGTGTACTGTGTATTTTTCTAGCTAGTTTCACTGTGTGTGAGGTATTAACTGGAAATTGTCCACTTTTATTAAGCATCTGTTGGGTTGTTTATTTCTGATAACTTGTTGTTGTTAAACTCTTTTTTCTAGAGGCTCCTTTAGCTGTTTAAAACTTTCATTTAAAGGCTCACTGCTGCTTTTCAGCTGTGAGATACATTTCTGCAGTTGTTCTAAGTAGTGGGGATATTTGTAGCATTTCCATAGTCAGGCTTGTATTTGGGCCTAGTGTTTGTGGAGGCTGTGTGCCTGAGCACATATTCAGGGACATCTTGGTTTAGCCAAAGCCATCAGGCATTTCAGTGAGAGAAAATTGTTTGAGGTCATTGGCTGACTGAGGTCACCTGGACTACAGCTTAGACTAAGCACCTCATTGGTTCTTTTGAGATTTCTTTCTTAAAAGCTGTCTCAGGTTTCAACTTTCTGTTACCTAAGAAATTCAGTTGTGAGTGTTCTGCCATTTCACACTGAACTGATCGAAGGAAGGACACTGAGGAAACTCGGTGCTATAATATATAACATTAAGTATCCTGTTTTTTGTTTATTTTGTTCTTTATTTCATTGTTATTTATAGCACTTTGTGTACTGTGTATTTTTCTAGCTAGTTTCACTGTGTGTGAGGTATTAACTGGAAATTGTCCACTTTTATTAAGCATCTGTTAGGTTGTTTATTTCTGATAACTTGTTAAACTCTTTTTTCTAGAGGCTCCTTTAGCTGTTTAAAACTTTCATTTAAAGGCTCACTGCTGCTTTTCAGCTGTGAGATACATTTCTGCAGTTTGTTTCCCATCCTCCCTCCCTGTTGGTATAGTGTTTTTATAGTTGGTGGCTTTGCAGTTGCCCGCCCCTAGTGTAAATTTGATCTGGGACCCTCCTCCCAGTCTAGTGTCATTACCTCATTCTACCCAGTACAGGGAGAACATTTGAGAAGGCCAATCAGCTTAGTTTCTGCTACTCCTTTCTCTCTTTCCACTAAAAAAAAAAAAAAAAAATATCTGCTTTTACTGTATTTGTGTTTCTTCCTACTTTATTGCTTTTGTGTCATTTTAAAAGTACTCAATTGTATTTATTACTGCTTGGTGTAACTCATTCTAAGCCTTTTAGTTTAAGCACTTGGGCTTCAGACCAGTTGTTTTACATTAGGAAGGTTTGTGGTCTGCACTGTAGTGGCAGAACAGGTAGCTTGCATCCTTCTAAGTTGGGAACTGCTGATTGAGGGCTCAGTGTCTGTTATTCTAAAAGTGTATTAATTCTGGTTTAAGCACTTGGGCTTCAGGCCAGTTATTTTACATTAAGAGGGTTTGTGGTCTGCACTCTTGTGGGAGGAGAGGCTGGAATCTGCCCTTCTGAGCTGGGAATTTCTGGTTAAAGGCTTATAGTGCCTGCATATTTGAACTGCTTCTTACTGAAACTGGTACACCTTGTTTGCTGTAGCATAGACTAGATCCAGGCCTGTTGAATCTAGCTTTGTTTGTATAACTTGAGCACTAATCCATGCATTCTTTAAAGTATTCAATTGTATTTATTACTGCTTGGTAGTAACTTGATTAAAGTGTAGCTATCATTCTAAGTCTTTTGGATTAAGCACTTGGGCTTCAGACCAGTTGTTTTACATTAGGAAGGTTTGTGGCCTGCACTGTGGTGGCAGGACAGGTAGCTTACATACTTCTAAGTTGGGAATTGCTGATTGAGGGCTCAGTGTCTGTTATTCTAAAAGTGTAGTAGTTCTGGTTTAAGCACTTGGGCTTTAGGCCAGTTATTTTACATTAAGAGGGTTCGTGGTCTGCACTGTTGTGGGAGGAGAGGCTGGACTCTGCCCTTCTGAGTTGGGAATTTCTGGTTAAAGGCTTATAGTGCCTGCATATTTGAACTGCTTCTTACTGTAATTGGTACACCTCATTTGCTGTAGCATAGACTAGATCCAGGCCTGCTGAATCTAGCTTTGTTTGTATGCTTGTTGTTTGTTTGCTTGTTATTTCCCTGAAAAGCTAATTCCACCTAAAACGCGGCTTTTCAATGCTTCTGTGGATCCCTAGTGATATCTGCATTGCTTACTGTACTTATTTCCTTGTTTCACTTAAAAGAAAGTTACTGTTTGTCATTTTTGCATTTAAGTTACCTGTAACACATTGCATTTAAGTTACCTGGCACGTGCTCACTAAAGCAATTATATAAGTCAGCACTAAAAAATTAAAAGCACTACACCCTCACAAACTCCCCTTGAGTACCTTGTTCCCCATTGGCCCTTTTTTTCAATTATAAAGGAATTCCCAATACTATTCTAGCATGTTCAAAGATCAGTTGTCAATCTCCTCTCCAGTCCAGCTGGTGAATCTGGGAATCTTGAGGCAATGTTACAACTGCCTCATGTACACAGACAACCCTCTCCTCCTCCCAACAAATTCCAACACATGTGAGAGATGCAACCATATAGCCAAACTGGAGGCTAAGCTCTCTCAACTCAGTACTGGCGTAACCAGTCAGGAGGAGAAGGAAACCACACTCACTACAATTCCAGTCTCACATAGACCTACCACGACAGCAAACCAAACACATAAACACACAAAACATACTCGGAGGCTCTAAATAAAAATCTGCCTAAGCAGCAGAGACCTCCAAAGCAGACACCCAAGCAACGCTACCCCAAAACAAAACACGTGCAACACATAGCTCACAAAGCCAGTGTGCCGAACAGTCACAGCCCTTAAGGCTAAACAACACACCTGATACACTTGTAATAGGTGACTCTATTGTCAGGCACACTGACGTCCCACTCACCAGGCTGAACAAGGAGAAGGTCATGGTGAGCTGCCTGTCAGGCGCTAGGATCCGCCACATAACTCAAGCACTCAGGTCACTCCAAGGCAAGTACAAATATGACTCAGTCATTGTCCATGCTGGTGTGAATGACCTGACATACCTCCCTGGACTACATGAAAAGAGACATAGAGGAGCTCTCTGAGCATGTAGCCCAGGCCGGTATGACCCTGACCTTAAGTAGCATCTTACCCTCACCAAGAATGATGCCACAATATGAAGACAAGATGATCAATTTCAACAATTGGCTTAAGTATTGGTGCCATTCAAAGGGGAGCCAATGCCTGTCAGCCTGGGATGACATGCTCGACAAGCCATGATGCTTCGCTAGGGACAGCTTGCACCTGTCACCCCTGGGCTTTCAGATATTGGCGAAGGGTCTTGCTACCCCCATAGTGCCTTTTTTAGGCAAGGCTCAAAAGACAAACCCACCTCCATAGGTATCACAAGGGATAAGAAACTAAGAGTAATGCTACTCAACGCCAGAAGTCTAAACCTCAAGATGCACGCACTCGAAACTCTCCTTAGCATGGAGAACATCGATATCTGTGCAGTAACAGAAACCTGGTTCAAGGCTCCCGAGAGCACCCCAGCACTACCAGGTTATACCTCATACCATGCTTTTGGCCCCAAAATTTGGACTGAACAACAAAAGGAGGGGAGTATCAATATTCGTCAAAGATACCCACACCTCCAGGTTGGTGGCACAGCACGAAGCATCAGAGACTATCCATGTGCAACTAACAGTGGGTAAAACTGCCTTCCAGTTTATAGCCTGCTACAGACCACACTCCCAAACCCAGGAACCCCACTCGGCCTTCCTGAGAACACTGGAAAATATGAAGGTCTCTCCAAACACCATTATATTGGGTGACTTCAACTACCCAAACATAGACTGGGAGCATTACTCTAGCTCCAACACCCTAGCCCAAAGGTTCCTAGAATTTATAAACTCAAATGCTATGGAACAACTTGTTACCACTCCCACAAAAGGGGAAAACATACTGGACCTGATCATCACCAACATGGGGACTTTATGCTCCAGACCAGAAGTGTATCCCTCACTGGTAAGATCAGACCATAAACTAATCTCACTGGATATTCACATCCCGACCCCACCCCTGCCCAGAAAACCACAGTGAAAAACTTCTCTAAAGCAAATTTCACACTCCTCAAAATCGAGGTGGAATCCTTCAAAGCCCCCAGGCCTGTGGAAAATACGGCTCAGACCGCAGAATCCTTTATAAACGCATTCTATGAACACCTTCAGGAATGCATGGATCATGCAATCCCAAATAAAACCAAGACCCAATCCTCCAAAGGCAGACGTCCTGTCTGGTGGACCCCAGCCATAAACAAACTATACAATAGAAGGAGGAAGCTACTACATGATAGAGCAAAATCCCAAAAAGGGAAGGCATCTCTGATCAGTATTAGCAAAAAACTACGGGCACTCATAAAATTGTCTAAGGCCAGCTTCGAGAGAAAAATTGCACAGACACTAAGGATAATCACAAGGCTTTCTTTAGTTATGTTAGTAACCTGGGTGGGAATTCCCAGATATGCTCAGAATTAGTCCAAAATGACAAAAAATACACTGAACCCACAGACATTGTCAACATGCTAGCTGACAGGTTCAGTGCAAACTTCTCCCCCCCTCCCCACCAAAAGGGCAAATATCTATCCCAGCAGAGTGCTGCCCCCCTGACATCTCAGATGCTCAGGTAAGAACTGTCCTCTCCAAAGCAAAAAACACAGCATCAATGGGACCAGACGGGTCTGCGTCCTACATGAACTCCAAGAAGAGCTAAACCCAAACATAAAACTACTGTTCAATCTCAGCCTTACTACAGAATATGTACCCAAAGAGTGGCATACAGCAACAGTGGTCCTTCTCCACAAAGGTGGTGCCTCAACAGATCCTGGAAACTATCGCCCCATAAGCCTGACTAGCTTGGTCTGCAAAGCTATGGAAAGGATCATCATGGACCTCATAAATAAAGATATTGGGGACCTACAGACACTGGATCCTACCCAGTTCACCTTTGTTAAGGGCAGATCCTGCCTCTTAAACCTGGTCGACTTCTTTGAAACAGTCACCAAGACCATTGACGAGGGGAAGGTGGTCCACACAGCCTACCTGGACCTCGCAAAAGCCTTCGATACAATACCCCACTCGGGCATTATAGATAAGCTCACCAACTTAAATATAAACCCCTATGTCACTAGATGGGTTGCAAACTGGCTCAAGGACAGAACCCACATGGTTAGAATTGCTGGAACCATGTCAGACTCCAAACCAGTTACAAGTGGCGTCCCACAAGGCTCAGTCTTGGGACCTCTCTTGTTCGGTATATATTTCTCTGAGGTACAGGCCAACACGGAAGGACTGTGGCTGACCAAGTTCGCAGATGACTGCAAACTGGGTGCCATAATCGACTCTCCAGCTGACACAAGCATCCTCCAAAAGGGCCTCATAGAAACAGACAAGTGGTGCCAGAGCCATGGCCTCAAGCTTAATGCCAAAAAGTGTATAGTCATCCCTTTGGCAAAACAAAGTGCCCACAAATTACCACATAGGTGGTAATCCATTAAGCACAGAAGAAGTAATTAGGGACCTGGGGACCCAAGTTGATAGCAATCTCTCATTTGACAACCACATGGCCAAAGTGGTTAGTAAAACATTTTATATAGCCCACCTAATCATGAAGGGATTCACATCTAGATCAGAGGAGGTCATCGTGCCTCTTTACTCATCCCTCATCAGGCCCATAATTGAGTACAATGCCCCTTTTGGGATGTACCTTACCAGACACCTGCAGCAACTGGAAAGACCCCAAAAGTATCTCACCAAGAGGATCAAAGGGCTCAAACAGATGCCATATGCTGCCCGGTTAAAGAAACTCCAGCTCTACTCAGTGGCATACCACCTGCTCAAAGGTGATCTGTGCCTGACGTATAAAGCCATGTCCAACCTGGAATGAATGGACATACTGCACCTCAGAAAATCCAAATTCCATCGAGACACGTGCTCAAGAGACTTGAACCTCAGCACTGAAATAAATAGGACATGCTGGAGGGACAGATTCATAACCCAGAGGCTCCTTTCACTCTGGAATAAAATCCCAGTCCAGGTTAGGCAGAGTCCCTCACTGACTCTCTTCAAGAGGAATCTTGATGAGTGGATGGGAGATTGTAGGTTTACCCCTGGTATCACTTCTGTGTCACTGTTAGACAGAGGCACAGTATACTAACCTCAAAAAAGGGCATAGCAAAATTAATTTAAAATGGGTGGCGAAAGCCAAACACACTCTGGCTAGGCTTATAAATGCCCTAGGGCAGATAGCCTAGTACGAACCTATGAACCTATGAACCTATAACCGAATAGATTCCCTAAATGTAAGTCAACAAGAGTTCACTAAACAAAGCGGGAAGCAGAAAGAAAGTTGTGGTTCTAATGCAGTTTGAGCTGCAATGTGTGCAGTAAATGGAAACATGTGGACTCATAACAAATGTGCTGGAGTCAAAACCTGTGCAAATATCTGGTGTAAAGTTAATAAATACAATGTTTTCTTAGTTATAAGATTAGTTATATGGTGTTTTAAACCAGGAGAGATTTCCAACCAAAATGATGGCTTGCAGAGAATTGAGGATAAGACACAAGAGACTGTGAGTCTGGAAAATTCTGTGACTCAAAACAGGGCTGTTATACTTAACAAAGGAATTTTTTGTCCTTTTTGTTATGTACAACTTGGTTTTTCTTCTTCTTTCAGCTTTTCCAGGTTACGGGTCGCCACAGCGGGACTCCGGTCCGCTAATGATTGGCAGTAGATTTTTTTTTTACGGGTGCCGAGGTGCCAGCTCGACACCCAACCTTCAACGAAGGCATGCCCATTCTACGCATGTCTTTCGACCGCGGTGAGGACATGCAGACTCCACACGTACAGAGTCTAAAAATGCAAGGTATTTTGTGTTTTAAGTTTCTGGTGTGGAAAGAGGGTCCACAATAGAAGTGGATGGGTTTTGAGTGGGTTATATGATGCAATGACAAGTTTTAAAAAAAAACTATAGGTTGTGGAAAGAGACTCCACAGCAAAAGGAAATGAATTATACGAGGAACATATATAAGGCAAGAAGTAACCTGTGAAATGCAGTGAAGTGCAAAACCCCATTGCAAAGGTCACACTGTTAAAGGATACCACAGCTCAAACTAAGAACAGAGGTATGTGAGCAAATAAAGGACAATAACAATATAAACAGCATTTGAATGCAAGTCTGTTAAAAATGAGCTGAGGAGAATGGTTATGAAGAACCCTACAGAAGGGTGAGTGCAGCTAATGCAGCGAAAGGAAAAAAATACAAACAAGAATAAAGAATGCTGTAAAATAAAGGTAAAACTAAACTGAAATAATGAATGCAGTAAAGTAAAGATAACAACAAATTAATGCTCTGAAGGTACGAGAGAAAACTGAAAGTTCTTTATTAGAGTGTGCAAAGAAAGAAACTGCAAATAATAAAACCAAGCATAAATTATTGTCATGGAAGTGTTCAGCATTGGTGTGTGAAACAAAAAAGCTCCAGTAAATAAAAGTATGAGACAAACACAGGCCAGAAACTACCCTACTGAAATGTTTAGTGGTGACAAACAATAAAAGACCTTTTGTCAAATACTGTAATAGAAGGACAGTGCTCATTGGTGGTTTGGCTTGTATCGCAGAAGAATACAGCTTGGAAAGGGTATTTGGCAACTATAGACATGTTTTCAGAGTCATTGTGGTCTAAGATAAAGAAGCTCTGCAATTATTAAATTTGGTTTTGTAGCATTTCAAAATCTGGGAAGTGCCATTAAAACAAGGTAGCATTGAATAAACTGCGGCTAGATGAAAGACAGATCCATGTTGACATGGCATTCCTCTCCCAGGGTGCATCTGGAAGACAGTGACATGACCATATCTGTATTATACTTCTGAATCATGTAGCTGGTCCTGTTGCAATTGGCAGAACAATGATTTATACACTCAAGTCTTAGGTGAAAGCTAGTTATACGGTATGGTAAAGTCGGAACACTTGTCACTGAATAAGAGGCTTGTCGCTGGAGTCAAAGTGCCATATTTACCTGACCTATAACACCTGTATTATGTATGCATTGTATACTTTTGTTCCTGATTCCTTCTAAACCTTCTTGTAAAATACATGTATATATATATATATATATATATATATATATATATATATATATATATATATATATATTCACTATAGTGTATAATTTAGTTAAACCTTTACTATTACGTTACTGTTGTTACTAGGTACATAACGTGGGCTGAGTCTCAAATGGTCCGATCTGATCAATATTCTGCACTGCTAAACAAAATTAAAAAAATAAATAAAAGTAAAATGTATTTTCCTACAAAAGGATACTGTAAGCCATTAGCAACAGAGATGTTTACATCTCGTAGCAGAGAGACTACAGAAAGATGCAAGCAGGAGCTTGGTATAGAGTAGTTGCACAGGTGGGATCCTGATACTTAGGGAAAGGCTTTTGTAAGATTAGTGAGGCCAGGACACTTGAACGAGGACAACCAGAAGCAAGCTCAAAGACACAGGCAAGGAAGTCCTAGGTACTTTGAATGAATGAAACTGAAGATAAATGGGAGTTATTGAACTTTATTGTTCTATTTAAGTTCTGTCATATAAGTTTGAGAATTGTTATCTGAAAGTATCTCAAAGAGGAATCAACCTTGTATTTTACAGTGATAAGTTTATTTTAGTAGAGACATGATTTAATTTATAAATGCAGCTTCTGTATGTCTGTGAAAGGCAAAAATATGTAATACATGTGCTTTATGAAGTAAATTGAAAAAAATTATGGTGGAAAATGCAAAATGTTTGAGTGAAATTCCTTAATGTGTGCCTTGACAGGAGCGCACATTCACATATACAAGCACACTCTTATGTATATGCGAGCGTGTGTGTGTGTGTGTGTGTGTGTGTGTGTGTGTGTGTGTGTGTGTGTGTGTGTATGTGTGTGTGTGTGTGTCTAATTATAGACTTGAGAGCTTTGTTTCAGCCTGTGAGTAGAGTGCTTTTTGGCCAAAGTATTAACAGATTCTTGAGTTATAAAGAGAACTGTGTGTTAGCATCCCTTTCAAAAGACACTTATTGCAGCCTAGAATGAAAAAAACAGCACGTTGAGACTCACATCTGTGTGCCATAATAAGTGGTTATGGTTCCCAGAGGTATTTCAGGGACTAGATACTGCTGTCAGAAGTTTTGGCACTGTGTGTCTTACATTTTGCAGAATAAAGAGACATTGCTCTGGAAAGAGGCATCTGAAGCATGCAGTTTTAGACACTGTGCACCCCAAGTTCTAATCATTCAGCTGGCAGGGGGCTACTATGTACATTGTCAAAGGAGCAGATTACAGGAGATTGTGTGCCTCTGCTTGTATCCTAACACCACAGCTGGGGTCTGGATGGTGGGTTACATACCGTGTCTGGGTAGGCAGCAAAGCAAATCATGCACCCTGCAGCTTAAAAGTGCAGTCAGCTCTTGAAGAAAGTGGGAGAGAAAGAGTACTACATGTGTTAGAAAACAGAAGCACACAAAGGTGCTGTTAAGTGAAGATGAATAAAGATGTGGCAACGCAGTTCAGAAAGTTTCTGACATGCATTGTCTCAAAATTTATTACTGCATACTAACTCTTAGCTGCATTTCCTATTCACTTTGTACTTCATGACATGGCAACACAAATGTACAAAATCTTGCCATGTCATAAGCCCCTGTTGAACAGAACTCATGTTAGTACAGCTCATCCTTACATATTATTTAATTGTGTGTCCATGTGTGCACGTGTGTGTGTGTGTGTGTGTGTGTGTGTGTGTGTGTGTGTGTGTGTGTGTGTGTGTGTGTGTGTGTGTGTGTGTGTATATATATATATATATATATATATATATATATGTGTGTGTGTGTGTGTGTGTGTGTGTGTGTGTGTGTGTGTGTGTGTGTGTGCATGTGTGTTGTGTACTTGCAAGTGCATAGAAGTATGTATTTGTGTGTGTGAGCATGTGTGCAAGTGTGAGTGCACACACACGCACCTACATTTGTATGCCTGCATTGGATAGGAGGCTGTTTATTTCACAAGTACTTTTACAGCACTGCTTGTTTCACTACTAATGCTGCTACAGAAATATCATGGCCTCTCCCCATTAGTGCACCTTACTAACTTTGATGTGACACGATTTCAATATTCAACTACATGTATGATGTCAGGCAAAGCACAAGTGAGCATAATAAACAAGCATAGCTCACAAATACAGAAATGCAGCAAATGTAGCCTGTGTTGTATGTTACATGAGAACTAATCCTTTCAGAAGTAAGTACTAGAGTAGCTGCTCTTATGGGCCATTTTAAGCCTAGGTAGTTTCCTCCAAAGGTGAGAATCAAACCCAGTACCTTGTGTTTGTGAGGTAAACACCTTAACCATTATGCCTACCGCAAACTTCTTCAATGCAATGAAAATCTTACTTACATGTTAGCAAGATTCCCAAGGAAACAATGTCAGGAATGGTCACAATTGCATATTGCACAGGTGCTACAGCAGTACTGCGTGAGCAAAGGTACCTGCACAACGCCATGAGACAAGAAAACTAATGGTTAAGTATGTGCACTGCCTACAACCCAGTGCAAATGACCGGCTTGCAAGTTTTCATGCAATATAAGTGCAGATCCTGGACTCTGTGAACAAAGGCACATATGAGTATGTAGTGTAAGTTCTTTTTATGTGAATGTCATTGAATATGATGCATCTATGCAACAAAACAGCACTCAGTGGTGCTGCTCACTACACATGATTACTATAGAAGACGCTATGTGCTGTAGTACCCTGTGCATCTCCCTCATCTGTCTTCCCCTCAAAATAATAAATAAATAAATAAATAAACATTAAATAAAAAGGTCCTCTCCGAGTTGTGGACCAAACTCACAATTTAAATAAATAAATAAATAGGTTATTTTTACAAACTGTAGCAAGCTGCTTGCTGCATATGTAACAAGCTTTTTGCTACAAATTTAACAAGCTGTTTGATGCAGCTAAAAACTTCACAGGTATTGCTTCAGCCCTGACCTCAAATTAGGATCATAGGGGATTACTAGGCTATTGATCCAGAGGTCATTTTAAGCCTAGCTGTTTCAACCCAATATAATACCAAAGAGGTACTAGTCAATACCCAAGTTTGCATTTAGTGATGACTGCCCATGTCCAGGAGGTTGTGGGCACTATCCCTGGTAAGAATTTATGGTGCCCCATCCACTATTCTTGAACAGTGTTATAGAGATGCTCTGTTTCACATGGATTGGCAGCCTGTTCCAAAGATGTGGCAGTCACTGGGAGATAAATCTTTCCCCTGGGGTTGGGAGGGTGGGCTAATGGTTAAGGTGTTTGCCTTACAAACACAAGGTGCATGGTTTGAGTCTCACAAGGGATAATTGGCTAGGCTTAAAATGGCTCGCAAGGGCAGTTAGCTTAGTACTAACCTATGAACCTCCCACATGTTCTATTTAAGCCACAGGTAATATTTAAGTCCCTGAAACCAGTTGCCCTAGACCCATTTGATTTATGGATATGCAGCAAGTTCATTAGGTTTAGGTCTTGGATTGCTCTATAGGCCAGGCATAAATCTCCACTAAGAAGTCTATATGATATGGAGTATGGTGACAGGGACTTTAGTTGGTCTGTGTAAGGCACATGCTAGTGGTTCTTGATCTTCTTTTCTACAAACCTTGGAGGTCTCTAATTGCTGTAGGTGCTTAGTGTGGTACATACCAAATGGGGCGTTATACTCAATTATGGGCCGGATAAGTGCCATGTATGGGGGGGGGGTTATAGCATCTTTTGCTCCTGAGGTATTGTCTTCACTAATCATGTCAGCTACATGGAAAGCTTTTCTTACAATGGTAGACACGTGGTGGTTGAAGTTAAGGTCGCGGTCAACCTGTGATCCCAGGTCCCTTACCACTTCATGGGAACTTAGGATATTGTTATTGATCTGATAGTGTGACGGGACACTGTGCTGAAGGGAATGATGATGCATTTCTTTACATTCAGTTTCAGACTGTGAATAATACACCAGTCGTTGGTCTGTTGGGACACTGTGCTGAAGGGAATGATGATGCATTTCTTTACATTCAGTTTCAGACTGTGAATAATACACCAGTCGTTGGTCTGTGTGAGACCATCCTGGAGTATACTGACATCATTTGAGGATTCAAGGATTGCACCTAGTTTGCAGTTGTCTGCAAACGTGGTCAGTCACAACCCTTTAGTATTGACCTGAACTTCTGAGAAGTATATACCTAACAATAGGGAGCCCAGCACTGACCCCTGTGGCACCCCACTGATAACAGGTCTGCTGGTTGATGTGGAGTCACCCACTTTGATAGTGTGTGTTGGCATTCATTTCTGTATACCAGTCTTGTACTACCACCCAATTGGCATCTGCTAATCACACCCCCTGACACCTTGTGTAGGGCTATTGCCCCCTTCTCCCCACCATAGTGACATCTCTGATTGCACATCACACATACATGCACTGTACATGTACATTGTACATCATTTGGTCTGTATGGATGCAGTGCTGTACTATACACCATTGTCTTGCCACACAGAAAGGCCAACAACATGTAGTGGCTGATGACCTACACGTTGTTGTCACTTGAAATATCATAACCTCTCCACATATATTTCATTGCTACAGTAGGATCATGCAACCACTGTGCAAAATGTGAATCACAAAACTGTCAGTATTATTCAACACAGGTCATATGGAAGTGCCTTATCATTCATGCAAATTCCATAGCCATAAAGTATTAAAGTCATCAAATGGAATAGAATATGCTGATAATTATGGCTAAACGACATCTCAGAAATCCTTGACACATATCCCCTTAAAAAGATGACAGCTAAAGGTTGGACAAATTGTTATGTATATGTAGACAAAAATATGAACATAAATATAAGATGATGCAAAATTATCCAAGTCATACCTCCTGAGATTTTCTCAGAATGTCCAGCTTTTTGCCGCATATCTTTAAATCTGTTCCTCATAAAATGTATGATTTTCTGGAAAATCACTGAGGACTGAAGTCACAAAATAATGACATATATTTGTTCACATCTTTGAAAATGCACACTAGCACAAATCCTGTTATTCTAGCAACTTTCTAAGTTTACAAGAGCAATATTTAAAACATGTCCTTATTTTTGGGCTTTTGTTTCCTCATTATATTAGGTTTTATCCAGATTTTCTATGCTAAGAGGTATGATCCAAGGGAGAGGCACTGCTCATTAAGGATATGAACACAGCATTCAGCAAAGCAGTGTAGCAATCCATAGTTAGCTCAAATATATATCATACATAGTTAGCTCACATATACACCACTCACAGTTAGCTCACATACACACCACACACAGTCAGCTTACATATACACCACTCACACTTAGCTCACATATACACCACACAGTTAGCTCACATATACAACACACACAGTCAGCTCATATATACACCATACACAGTTAGCTCTTATATACCCCCCACACAGTTAGCTCACATATATACCACACACAGTGAGTTCACATACACACCACACACAGCTGACATATACACCACATATAGTTAGCTCACATACAGCACACATACTTCAAATAGACACCGCACATGGCTCACATATACACCATACACAGTTTGCTCACATATACACCACACACAGTTAGCTCACATGTACACCACACACAGTTAGCTCACATATACATCACACATAGTTAGGTTACATATACACCACACATACCTCACAAACAAACCATACATAGTTAGCTCACATATACACCGCACACAATTAGCTCCCATACACACCACACACAGTTAGCTCACATAAACACCACACATAGTTGCCTCCCATACAAACCACACACAGCTCACATAAACATCATACACAGTTAGCTCCCATATACACTACACATAGTGAGCTCACATATAACTACACATAGTTAGCTCACATATACACCATACATAGATAGTTCCCATACACACCACACATAGTTAGCTCAAAAATACACCTACACATAGTTAGCACCCATATATACCACATATAGTTAGCTCACATATACACTACATATATCTCACATATACACCAAATATAGTTAGCTCACATATACACCACACATAGTTAGCTCACATATACACCACATATAGTAAGCTCACCTATAAACTACACATAGTTAGCTCACATGTACATCACACACAGATAGCTCCCATAAACACAACATAGAGTTAGCTTCCATATACACCACACACAGTTAGCTCACATATACACAAAAACTAGTTAGCTCACATATACACCACACAAAGTTAGCTCACATGCACACTACACATAGTTAGCTCACCTACACACCACACACAGTTAGCTCACATAAATGCCACGCACAGTTAGCTCACATATACACCACACATAGTTACTCACATATACACCAAAACTAGTTAGCTCACATATACACCACACAAAGTTAGCTCACATACACACTACACATAGTTATCTCACATAAACACTACACACAGTTACCTCACATATACACCATGCATAGTTAGCTCACATATGCACTACACATAGTTAGCTCACATATGCACCACACACAGTTCACATAAACACCACACATAGTTAGCTCACATATACACCACACATAGCTCAGATATACACCACACAGAGTTAGCTCACATATGCACTGCACATAGTTAGCTACCATATACACCACACTTAGTTAGCTCACATATACCCCACATATACTTAGCTCACATACACACTACACATAGCTCACATATACACCACATATAGTTAGCTCGCATATAAACCACACGTAGTTAGCTCACATGTACACCACACACAGGTAGTTCACATAAACATCACACATAGTTAGCTCCCATATACACCACATATAGTTAGCTCCCATAAACACCACGCACAGTTAGCTCCCATAAACACCACACATAGTTAGCTCACATATACACCACACACAGTTAGCTCACGTACACCACACAAAGTTAGGTCACATATACATCACACATAGTTAGCTCACATATACACCACACACAGTTAGCTCACACAAACACCACACACAGTTAGCTCCCATATACACCACACATAGTTAGCTCACATATACACCACACATAGTTAGCTCACATGTACACCACACACAGTTAGCTCACATATACATCACACATAGTTAGGTTACATATACACCACACATACCTCACAAACAAACCATACATAGTTAGCTCACATATACACCGCACACAATTAGCTCCCATACACACCACACACAGTTAGCTCACATAAACACCACACATAGTTGCCTCCCATACAAACCACACACAGCTCACATAAACATCACACACAGTTAGCTCCCGTATACACTACACATAGTGAGCTCACATATAACTACACATAGTTAGCTCACATATACACCACATATACTTAGCTCACATACACACTACACATAGCTCACATATACACCACATATAGTTAGCTCGCATATACACCACACGTAGTTAGCTCACATGTACACCACACACAGGTAGTTCACATAAACATCACACATAGTTAGCTCACATATACACCACACACAGTTAGCTCACACAAACACCACACACAGTTAGCTCCCATATACACCACACATAGTTAGCTCACATATACACCACACATAGTTAGCTCACATGTACACCACACACAGTTAGCTCACATATACATCACACATAGTTAGGTTACATATACACCACACATACCTCACAAACAAACCATACATAGTTAGCTCACATATACACCGCACACAATTAGCTCCCATACACACCACACACAGTTAGCTCACATAAACACCACACATAGTTGCCTCCCATACAAACCACACACAGCTCACATAAACATCACACACAGTTAGCTCCCATATACACTACACATAGTGAGCTCACATATAACTACACATAGTTAGCTCACATATACACCATACATAGATAGCTCCCATACACACCACACATAGTTAACTCAAAAATACACCTACACATAGTTAGCACCCATATAGACCACATATAGTTAGCTCACATATACACTACATATAGCTCACATATACACCAAATATAGTTAGCTCACATATACACCACACATAGTTAGCTCACATATACACCACATATAGTAAGCTCACCTATAAACTACACATAGTTAGCTCACATGTACATCACACACAGATAGCTCCCATAAACACCACACAGAGTTAGCTTCCATATACACCACACACAGTTAGCTCACATATACACAAACACTAGTTAGCTCACATATACACCATACAAAGTTAGCTCACATACACACTACACATAGTTAGCTCACCTACACACCACACACAGTTAGCTCACATAAATGCCATGCACAGTTAGCTCACATATACACCACACATAGTTACTCACATATACACCAAAACTAGTTAGCTCACATATACACCACACAAAGTTAGCTCACATACACACTACACATAGTTATCTCACATAAACACTACACACAGTTACCTCACATATACACCATGCATAGTTAGCTCACATATGCACTACACATAGTTAGCTCACATATGCACCACACACAGTTCACATAAACACCACACATAGTTAGCTCACATATACACCACACATAGCTCAGATATACACCACACACAGTTAGCTCACATATGCACTGCACATAGTTAGCTACCATATACACCACACTTAGTTAGCTCACATATACACCACATATACTTAGCTCACATACACACTACACATAGCTCACATATACACCACATATAGTTAGCTCGCATATAAACCACACGTAGTTAGCTCACATGTACACCACACACAGGTAGTTCACATAAACATCACACATAGTTAGCTCCCATATACACCACATATAGTTAGCTCACATATACATCACACTTAGCTCACATATACACCACACACAGTTAGCTCACATACACACTACACATAGTTAGCCCACATAAATGCCACACACAGTTAGCTCACATATACACCACACATAGTTAGCTCACATACACACCACACACGGTTAGCTAACATAAACAGCACACATAGTTATCTCACATAGACACCACACACAGGTAGCTGACATATATATACTACACATAGTTATCTCACATGTACACCACACACAGATAGCACCCATAAACACGACACATAGTTAGCTCACATATACACCAAACCTAGTTAGCTCACATATACACCACACAAAGTTAGCTCACATAAACACCACACACAGTTAGCTCACATATACACCACACACAGTTAGCTCTTATATACACCACACACAGTTAGCTCTTATATAAACCACACATAGTTAGCTCACATATATACCACATACAGTTAGCTCACATATACATCACACACAGCTCAAATATACACCACATATAGTTAGCTCACACACACCACACATACCTAACATAGACACCACACATAGTTAGCTCATACATACACAATGCACAGTTAGCTCAGAAAAAAACACATACAGTTAACTCCCATATACACCACACATAGCTAGCTCACATACACACCACACATAGCTCGCATGTAAACCACACACAGCTAGCTCACATATACACCACACATAGTTAGCTCACATATACACCACGCATGCCTCACAAACACACCATACATAGCTCACATATACACCACAAACAGTTAGCTCCCATACACACCACACACAGTTAGCTCACATATACACCACACATAGTTAGCTCACATATACACCATGCATACCTCACAAACACACCATACATAGCTCACATATACACCACAAACAGTTAGCTCCCATACACACAGCACACACAGTTAGCTCACATAAACACCACACATAGTTACCTCCCATACGCACCACACACAGCTCACATAAACACCACACACAGCTCCCATATACAATACACATAGCTAGCTCACATATACACCACATATAGTTAGCTCACATATAGACTACACATAGTTAGCTCACATATATATACTACACATAGTTAGCTCACATATACACCACATATAGTTAGCTCACATATACACAACACATAGCTAGCTCACGTATACACCACATATAGTTAGCTCACATATACACCACACATAGCTAGCTCACATATGCACCACATCTAGTTAGCTCACATATAAACTACACATAGTGCACATGTACACTACACACAGATAGCTCCCATAAACACCACACATAGTTAGCTCCAATATACACCACACAAAGTAAGCTCACAAACACAGTACGCATAGTTAGCTCACATAAACACGACACACAGCTCACATAAACACCACACACAGCTCACATATACACCACACATAGCTCACATATACACAACAGATAGGGAGCTCACAAATACACCACACACAGATCACATAAACAGCACACATTGTTAGCTCACACTTTCACCACACAGAGCTTACATACACACTACACATAACTCCCATATACAACACATAAACTTAGCTCACATGTACACTACACATAGTATCTCACATATACATGACACATAGCTCACATAAACATCACACATAGATAGGTCACCTATACAACACATATAGTTAGCTCCCATGCACACCACACACACTTAGCTCACATAAACACCACACATAGGCTCTTATACACACCACACACAGTTAGCTCACATAAACACCACACACAGTAAGCTCCCATAGATGCTACACATAGTGAGCTCACATATACACAACACATAGTTAGCTCACATATACACCACACATACTAAGCTTCCATGCACACCACATATAGTTAATTCACATATACACCACACATAGTTAGCTTACATATATGCCACACATAGTTAGCTCATATATACAACACACACAGCTCACATATACACCACACATAGCTAACATATACACCACATACAGCTCACATATACACCACACATAGTAAGCTCACATATACACTGCACATATTAAGTTCACATATGCACTACAGTTAGCTCACATATACAGCACACATAGTCAGCTCACATATACACTAAATACAGTTACCTCACAACACATAGTTACCTCACATACACACCACACATACTACGCTTCCATGCACACCACATATAGTTAGTTCACATATACACCACACACAGTTAGCTTACATATACGCCACACATAGTTAGCTCGCATATACACCACACACAGCTCACATATACACCACACACAGCTAACATATACACCACACACAGCTCACATATACACTACACATAGCTCACATATACACCACACACAGCTAACATATACACCACACACAGCTCACATATACACTACACATAGCTCACATATACACCACACACAGCTCACATATACACCATACATAGTAAGCTCACATATACACTGCACATAGTAAGTTCACATATGCACTACACATTTAGTTCACATATACAGCACACACAGTTAGCTCACATAAACACTACACACAGTTATCTCACATATACACCATGCATAGTTAGCAAACATATGCACACCACACATACTAAGCTTCCATGCACACCACATATAGTTAGTTCACATATACACCACACACAGTTAGCTTACATATACGCCACACATAGTTAGCTCACATATACACCACACACAGCTCACATATACACCACACACAGCTAACATATACACCACACACAGCTCACGCATACACTACACATAGCTCACATATACACCACACACAGCTCACATATACACCATACATAGTAAGCTCACATATACACTGCACATAGTAAGTTCACATATGCACTACACATTTAGTTCACATATACAGCACACACAGTTAGCTCACATAAACACTACACACAGTTATCTCACATATACACCATGCATAGTTAGCAAACATATGCACACCACACATACTAAGCTTCCATGCACACCACATATAGTTAGTTCACATATACACCACACACAGTTAGCTTACATATACGCCACACATAGTTAGCTCACATATACACCACACACAGCTCACATATACACCACACACAGCTAACATATACACCACACACAGCTCACGCATACACTACACATAGCTCACATATACACCACACACAGCTCACATATACACCATACATAGTAAGCTCACATATACACTGCACATAGTAAGTTCACATATGCACTACACATTTAGTTCACATATACAGCACACACAGTTAGCTCACATAAACACTACACACAGTTATCTCACATATACACCATGCATAGTTAGCAAACATATGCACCACACATAGCTCACATGTACACCACACACAGCTCACATAAACACCACACATAGCTCACATATACACTACACATAGTGAGCTCACATATAACTACACATAGTTAGCTCACATATACACCATACATAGTAAGCTCCTATACACACCACACATAGTTAGCTCAAATATACACCTACACATAGTTAGATCAAATATACACCAAACCTAGTTAGCTCACATATGCACCACACAAAGTCAGCTCACCGACACACTACACATAGTTAGCTCACATAAACACCACACACAGTTAGCTCACATATACCACACACATAGTTAGCTTACATATACACTGCACATAGTTAGCTCCCAAATACACCACACACAGTTAGCTCACATAAACAGCACACATAGTTAGCTCACACATTCACCACACACAGTTAGCTCACATACACACTACACAGTCAGTTCCCATATACAACACATAAACTTTGCTCACATGTACATTACACAAAGTTAGCTCACTTATACATGACACATAGCTCACATAATCACCACACATAGGGCACATATTCACCACACATATTTAGCTCCCACACACACTGCACACAGCTAGCTCACATAAACACCACACAAAGCTCTCATATACACCACACACAGTTAGCTCACATATACACCACACATATCTCACATATACACCACATACAGTTAGCTCACATAAACACTAAACATAATCAGCTCCCATATAAACCACATGTAGTCAGCTCACATATACATTACACATAGCTCACATATGCACTACACATAGTTAGCTAACATATACACCATACACAGCTCACATAAACACCACGCAGTTAGCTCACATATACACAACACATAGCTCATGTATACATCACACACAGTTAGCTCACATATGCACTACACATAGTTATCTTCTATATACACTACACATAGTTAGCTCACATATACACTACATATAGTTAGCTCACATATACACTACACTTAGTTAGCTTACATATACACTGCATATAGTTAGCTCCCATATACGCCACATATAGTTAGCTCACATATAAACCACACATTGCTCACATGTACACCATACCTAGTTAGCTCACATATACACCACACACGGTTAGCTCACATACACACTATACATAGTTAGCTCACATAAATGCCACACACAGTTAGCTCACATATGCAGCACACATAGTTATCTCACATGAACATCACACACAGTTAGCTAACATAAACAGCACACATAGCTCACATAAACACCACACACAGTTAGCTTATATACACACTATACATAGTTAGCTCACATAAATGCCACACACAGTTAGTTGACATATACACTACACATAGTTATCTCACATATACACTGCACTTAGTTAGCTCACATATACACTACACATAGTTATCTCACATATACACCACATATACTTAGCTCACATGTACACTACACATAGTTAGCTCACATATACATGACACATAGTTAACTCCCATACACACTGCACACAGTTAGGTTACATAAACACCACACATAGCTCTCATGCACACCAGACACAGTTAGCTCGCATAAACACCACACACAGTTAGCTCTCATATACACTACACATAATGAACTCACATGTACACTACACAGTTAGGTCACGTATACACCACACATAGTTAGCTCCCATACACACCACATATCGTTAGTACACATATACACCACACACAGCTTACATATACACCACACAGCTCACATATACACCACATACAGCGTACATATACACCACATATAGTTAGCTCACATATACAACACATACAGTTAGCTCACATAAACACCACACATAGCTCCCATATAAACCACATATAGTCAGCTTACATATACGCTACAAAGTTACCTCATATATACACCACAAACAGTTAGCTCACATATACACCACACACAGTTAGCTGACATACACACCACACATATTTAGCTCCCATATACATCACACACAGTTAGTTCACATATACACCATGCACAGTCAGCTCACATATTCACCTCACACAGCTAGCTCACCTATACACCACACACAGTTTGCTCACATAAACACCATACACAGTGAGTTCACATATACACAACATATAGTTAGCTCACATATACACCACACATTGTTAGCTGACATATATCACCACACATAGTTAACTCACATATACAGCACACACAGCTCACATGTTCACCACACACAGTTAGCTCACATATAACCCACACACAGTTAGCTCACATAAACACTACACATAGCTCACATATACACCTCATATAGTTAGCTTACATATATACTACACATAGTAAGCTCACATATGCACCACAGACAGTTAGCTCACATATGCACTACATATAATTAACTCACATATACACCACACACAATTATCTCACATATACACCACACACAGCTCATATAAACACCACACATAGGTCCCATGTGCACCACACATAGCTCACATATACACTACACACAGTTAGCTCACATATACACCATACATAGTTAGCTCCCATATACACCACATGTAGTTAGCTTACATATACACCACACATAGTTAGCTCACATATACACCACACATAGTTAGCTCACATGTAAACTACACACATATAACTCACATAAACACCACACATAGGTAGCTCCCATATACACCACACATGGTTAGCTCACATATACACCACACATAGTTAGCTCACATATACACCACACCTAGTTAGCTCACATACACACCACACACAGTTAGCTCACATACACACTACACATAGCTCACATAAATGCCACACACAGTTAGCTCACATATACACCAGACATAGTTAGCTCACATATACACTACACATAGTTAGCTCACATATACACCACACACATCTAATATAAACAGCACACATAGCTCACATAAACACAACACACAGCTCACATATATGCTACATATAGCTCACATATACACCACATATACATAGCTCACATGTACTCGGCACATAGCTCACATATACACAATATATAGCTCACATAAACACCACAATAATTAGCTCACATATACACCACACATAGTTAGCTCCCATACACACCTCACACAATTATGTCACATAAACACCACACATAGTTAGCTCTCATACACACCAGACAGAGATCACATAAACACCACACACAGTTAGCTCCCATATACACTACACATAGTGAGCTTACATATACACCACACATAGCTCACATATACACCACACACAGTTAGCTTACATATACACCACATACAGTTAGCTCACATATACTCCACACACAGCTCACATCTACACCACACATAGCTCACATATACAGCACATACAGTTAGCTCACATAAATACCACACATAGTCAGCTCCCATATACACCACATATAGTCAGCTCACTTATACACCACACATAGTTAGCTCACATATACAACACATATAGTTAATTGATATATGCACTACACAAAGTTAGCTCACATATACACCACACACAGTTAGCTCACATGAACATCACACAGTTAGCTCCCATATACACTACACATAGTGATCTCACATATACACTACACATAGTTATCTCACATATACACTACGCAAAGGTACCTCCCATACACACCACATATAGTTAGTAAACATATACACCACACACAGTTAGCTTACATATATACCACACACAGTTAGCTCACATATACACCACACATAGTTAGCTCACATATACACCGCATACAGTTAGCTCACACAAACACCACACATAGCTCCCATATACACTACATATAGTTAGCTCCCATATACACTATACTTAGTTAGCTCACATATACACCACATATAGTTAGCTCCCATATACACCACATATAGTTAGCTCACATATAAACCACACATTGCTCACATGTACACCACACCTAGTTAGCTCACATATACACCACACAAAGTTAGCTCACATACACACTATACATAGTTAGCTCACATAAATGCCACAGACAGTTAGCTCACATATGCAGCACACATAGTTATCTCACATGAACATCACACACAGTTAGCTAACATAAACAGCACACATAGCTCACATAAACACCACACACAATTAGCTCATATACACACTATACATAGCTCACATAAATGCCACACACAGTTAGTTCACATATACACTACACATAGTTATCTCACATATACACCACATAGTTAACTCCCATACACACTGCACAAAGTTAGGTTACATAAACACCACACATAGCTCTCATGCACACCAGACATAGTTAGCTCGCATAAACACCACACATAGCTCTCATGCACACCAGACACAGTTAGCTCGCATAAACACCACACACAGTTAGCTCTCATATACACTACACATAATGAGCTCACATGTACACTACACAGTTAGGCCATGTATACACCACACAGTTAGCTCCCATATACACCACATATCGTTAGTACACATACACACCACACACAGCTTACATATACACCACACAGCTCACATATACACAACATACAGCTTACATATACACCACATATAGTTAGCTCACATATACAACACATACAGTTAGCTTACATAAACATCACACATAGCTCCCATATACACCACATATAGTCAGCTTACATATACGCTACACATAGTTACCTCATATATACACCACACAAAGTTAGCTCACATATTCACCACATATAGTTAACTCCCATATACATTACACAAACTTAGCTCCCTAATACACCACACACAGTAAGCTCACATAAACATCACCAAGTTAGCTCCCATATACACCACACATAGTTACATCATATATACACCACAAACAGTTAGCTCACATATACACCACACACAGTTAGCTGACATACACACCACACATATTTAGCTCCCATATACATCACACACATTTAGCTCACATATACACCATGCACAGTTAGCTCACATATTCACCTCACACAGCTAGCTCACCTATGCATCACACACAGTTAGCTCACATAAACACCATAAATAGTTAGCTCCCATATACACCACACATAGTTAGTTCACATATACACCACACATAGTGAGCTCACATATACACAACATATAGTTAGCTCACATATACACCACACATTGTTAGCTGACATATATCACCACACATAGTTAACTCACATATACAGCACACAGATCTCACATGTTCACCATACACAGTTAGCTCACATATACCCCACACATAGCTCACATAAACACTACACATAGCTCACATATACACCTCATATAGTTAGCTTACATATATACTACACATAGTAAGCTCACATATGCACCACAGACAGTTAGCTCACATATGCACTACATATAATTAACTCACATATACACCACACACAATTATCTCACATATACACCACACACAGCTCATATAAACACCACACATAGGTCCCATGTGCACCACACATAGCTCACATATACACTACACACAGTTAGCTCACATATACACCATACATAGTTAGCTCTCATATAAACCACATGCAGTTAGCTCACGTATACACCACATGTAGTTAGCTTACATATACACCGCACATAGTTAGCTCACATATACACCACACATAGTTAGCTCACATGTAAACTACACACATATAACTCACATAAACACCACACATAGGTAGCTCCCATATACACCACACATGGTTAGCTCACATATACACCACACATAGTTAGCTCACATATACACCACACCTAGTTAGCTCACATACACACCACACACAGTTAGCTCACATACACACTACACATAGCTCACATAAATGCCACACACAGTAAGCTCACATATACACCAGACATAATAGTTAGCTCCATACACACCTCACACAATTATGTCACATATACACCACACATAGTTAGCTCACATATACAGCACACCTACTTAGCTCACATACACACCACACACAGTTAGCTCACATACACACTACACATAGCTCACATAAATGCCACACACAGTTAGCTCACATATACAACACACATAGTTAGCTCACATATACACTACACATAGTTAGCTTACATATACACCACACACATCTAACATAAACAGCACACAGTTAGCTCACATAAACACAACACACAGCTCACATATATGCTACACATAGCTCACACATACACCACATATACAAAGCTCACATGTACATGGCACATAGTTAGTTCACATATACACAATATATAGCTTACATAAACACCACAATAATTAGCTCACATATACACCACACATAGTTAGCTCCCATACACACCTCACACAATTAGGTCAAATAAACACCACACATAGTTAGCTCTCATACACTCCAGACACAGTTAGATCACATAAACACCACACACAGTTAGCTCCCATATACACTACACATAGTGAGCTTACATATACACCACACATAGTTAGCTCACATATACACCACACACAGTTAGCTTACATATACACCACATACAGTTAGCTCACATATACACCACACACAGCTCACATCTACACCACACATAGCTCACATATACAGCACATACAGTTAGCTCACATAAACACCACACATAGTCAGCTCCCATATACACCACATATAGTCAGCTCACTTATACACCACACATAGTTAGCTCACATATACACCACATATAGTTAATTGACATATGCACTACACAAAGTTAGCTCACATATGCACCACACACAGTTAGCTCACATGAACATCACACAGTTAGCTCCATATACACGACACATAGTGATCTCACATATACACTACACATAGTTATCTCACATATACACTACACAAAGGTACCTCCCATACACACCACATATAGTTAGTAAACATATACACCACACATAGTTAGCTCACATATACACCGCATACAGTTAGCTCACACAAACACCACACATAGCTCCCATATACATTACATATAGTTAGCTCACATATACACTATACTTAGTTAGCTGACATATACACCGCATATAGTTAGCTCCCATATACGCCGCATATAGTTAGCTCACATATAAACCACACATTGCTCACATGTACACCACACCTAGTTAGCTCACATATACACCACACAAAGTTAGCTCACATACACACTATACATAGTTAGCTCACATAAATGCCACACACAGTTAGCTCACATATGCAGCACACATAGTTATCTCACGTGAACATCACACCCAGTTAGCCAACATAAACAGCACACATAGCTCACATAAACACCACACACAATTAGCTCATATACACACTATACATAGCTCACATAAATGCTACACATAGTTATCTCACATATACATTACACATAGTTATCTCACATATACACTGCACTTAGTTAGCTCACATATACACTACACATAGTTATCTCACATATACACCACATATACTTAGCTCACATGTACACTACACATAGTTAGCTCACATATATATGACACATAGTTAACTCCCATACACACTGCACACAGTTAGGTTACATAAACACCACACATAGCTCTCATGCACACCAGACACAGTTAGCTTGCATAAACACCACACACAGTTAGCTCTCATATCACTACACATAATGAGCTCACATGTACACTACACAGTTAGGTCACGTATACACCACACAGTTTGTTCCCATACACACCACATATCGTTAGTACACATATACACCGCACACAGCTTACATATACACCACACAGCTCACATATACACCACATACAGCTTACATATACACCACATATAGTTAGCTCACATATACAACACATACAGTTAGCTCACATAAACATCACACATAGCTCCCATATACACCACATATAGTCAGCTTACATATACGCTACACATAGTTACCTCATATATACACCACACAAAGTTAGCTCACATATTCACCACATATAGTTAACTCCCATATACACTACACAAACTTAGCTCCCATATACACCACACACAGTAAGCTCACATAAACATCACCAAGTTAGCTCCCATATACACCACACATAGTTACCTCATATATACACCACAAACAGTTAGCTCACATATACACCACACACAGTTAGCTGACATACACACCACACATATTTAGCTCCCATATACATCACACACAGTTAGCTCACATATACACCATGCACAGTTAGCTCACATATTCACCTCACACAGCTAGCTCACCTATACACCACACACAGTTAGCTCACATAAACACCATAAATAGTTAGCTCCCATACACACCACACATAGTTAGTTCACATATACACCACACACAGTGAGCTCACATATACACAACATATAGTTAGCTCACATATACACCACACATTGTTAGCTGACATATATCACCACACATAGTTAACTCACATATATATGACACAGACAGCTCACATGTTCACCATACACAGTTAGCTCACATATACCCCACACATAGCTCACATAAACACTACACATAGCTCACATATACACCTCATATAGTTAGTTTATATATATACTACAGATAGTAAGCTCACATATGCACCACAGACAGCTAGCTCACATATACACTACATATAATTAACTCACATATACACCACACACAATTATCTCACATATACACCACACACAGCTCATATAAACACCACGCATAGGTCCCATATGCACCACACATAGCGCACATATACACTACACACAGTTAGCTCACATATACACCATACATAGTTAGCTCCCATATACACCACATGCAGTTAGCTCACGTATACACCACATGTAGTTAGCTTACATATACACCGCACATAGTTAGCTCACATATACACCACACATAGTTAGCTCACATGTTTACTACACACATATAACTCACATAAACACCACACATAGGTAGCTCCCATATACACCACACATGGTTAGCTCACATATACAGCACACATAATTAACTCACATATACACCACACCTAGTTAGCTCACATACACACCACACACAGTTAGCTCACATACACACTACACATAGCTCACATAAATGCCACACACAGTTAGCTCACATATACACCACACATAGTTAGCTCACATATACACTACACATAGTTAGCTCACATATACACCACACACATCTAACATAAACAGCACACATAGTTAGCTCACATAAACACAACACACAGCTCACATATATGCTACACATAGCTCACATATACACCACATATACATAGCTCACATGTACACGGCACATAGTTAGCTCACATATACACAATACATAGCTCACATAAACACCACAATAATTAGCTCACATATACACCACACATAGGTAGCTCCCATACACACCTCACACAATTAGGCCACATAAACACCACACATAGCTCTCATACACACCAGATACAGTTAGATCACATAAACACCACACACAGTTAGCTCCCAAATACACTACACATAGTAAGCTTACATATACACCACACATAGTTAGCTCACATATACACCACACACAGTTAGCTTACATATACACAACATACAGTTAGCTCACATATACACCACACACAGCTCACATCTACACCACACATAGCTCACATATACAGCACATACAGTTAGCTCACATAAACACCACACATAGTCAGCTCCCATAAACACCACATATAGTCAGCTCACTTATACACCACACATAGTTAGCTCACATATACACCACATATAGTTAATTGACATATGCACTACACAAAGTTAGCTCACATATGCACCACACACAGTTAGCTCACATGAACATCACACAGTTAGCTCCATATACACTACACATAGTGATCTCACATATACACTACACATAGTTATCTCACATATACACTACACAAAGGTACCTCCCATACACACCACTTATAGTTAGTAAACATATACACCACACACAGTTAGCTTACATATATACCACACACAGTTAGCTCACATATACACCACACACAGCTCACATATACACCACACATAGTTAGTTCACATATACAGTGCATACAGTTAGCTCACACAAACACCACACATAACTCCCATATACACCGCATATAGTCAGATCACATATACACTACACATAGTTAGCTCACATATAAACCACATATAGTTAGCTCACATATACACCACACATAGTAAGCTCACATATACACCACATATAGTTAACTCCCATACACTACACAAAGTTAGCTCACATATACACCACAAACAGTTAGCTCACATATATATCACACATAGCTCTCATATATACCACACACAGTTAACTGACATATACACCACACATAGTTAGTTCCCATATACACCACAAACAGTTAGCTCACATATACACCAAACATACCTCACATATACACTACATATAGTTTGTTCACATATGCACCCTACATAGTTAGCTCACATATACACCATGGATAGGTAGATCACATATACACCATACATAGTTATCTCACATATACACCACACATAGTTAGCTCCCATATACACCACATACATTTAGCTCAGATATACACCACATATAGTTAGCTCAGACATACACCGTACATAGTTAGCTCATATATATACCACACATACTTAGCTCACATATACACTATACATAGTTATCTCACATATACACCAGACACAGTTAGCTCACATATACAGCACACAGTTAGCTCACATATACACTACACACATTAAGCTCACATATACACCACACATAGCTCACATATACAACACATATAGTAAAACCAACAACAAAGCAAAACGCATCCACAGGAACTAAACACAGCAGATAATATTCATAGGTTCAAATCACCACTATATGTTCCAAAACAAAGCACAGACTTCACAACGACAAATTATAGAACTTTTTATTAAAAGAAGTTAGCACTTTCACCAGATGGCTTCATCAGACTTTAAAAATCACAAGGCTTCAAACATTTAAAAAGTGTAGCAAACAGAGCGATTGGTTGAGACAACTTATGACATCATTCAAAGATAATTAAACAAAATAAATATATAAATTATGAATATCTGTCAATTCTAATAAGAAGCCAATATAATAGCTTAAAAGGTACGTGTATCTCCAAAGTAGTTGATAAAATATCCAAATACACATAAAAATAGATTAACATATTATTCAAGACTTCATTCGTACCTGACAACAAAGGCTGTGTATTCAATCATTTAAAGTGACCTATACATTATAACAAATGACTGCAGATATATGTCTGCAAATTAAATGAAAAACACATAAAGAGCCTATATATATCAAATAATGAATGTATGTGCAATATATAAAAAAAATATATATATATATATATATATAAATGTGTATAGATAAAAATATTTGCACCTAAAACATATTAACAAAGGCTATGTGTTCAATCATTTAAAGTGATCTATACACTATAACAAATAACTGCAGATGTATGTCTGCAAATTAAATAAAATTAAATAAATACTTTGAACTTACATGAGACCCATCTTCTCTGTCTTAAAACTCATATTGAGAACATTGGTAACAGAGCAGCTATATAACACAGAGTTAACCTGCACTATCTCTACCCATCTCACCACTGAAGCCAAGAAAGCCTTATCAGCGAATATACCCATTCCAAGACTTGAACATCACCTTCCTGTACATACATTACACTCTGCCCAGAGTACCCATGTCATCCAATGCCATCTGCAGACTTATTAATCTAATCCCTTTTAACAAGCATCACTGTATTTTATGCCACAAAACTAACTACCTTCCCATCAGTGCAAGATTCACCTTTATGGTTCCTTATCTGAGATTTAAAATCCCGTATAAACACTAATGGCTTTCTTTGTGAGTTAAACAAGTTAAACATTCTCTATACTCACTAAGATGACAAGAAAGCAATGCTGTAAGCCCCACATTTAATCTTGCCATTGGAGGAAGGGACTTTAATCACTCCTCACCACATGGAGCAAACTCCTTTGGGAAATTAGGCGACTTACAGATCATACATCACTCTGAATAAAACATCTTGATCAACTAAAGGGAGCTTATAAATGCTTCTGTTTCTTAGCAACACTTTCTGGTCCCTCTTCCACAAAACTCTTAAGGGTAACTTGTCTAATTGGCCTGAATCCTCATGTAGAAATCACACTCTAAATATATACAAACAAACACAGTGCAACTGCAGACGTTTCGACTCCTAGTCTTCTTCTCCTACACTTCCTCCTCCTCCTTCTCATCTTTGTATTCACTTTATGGAATTGAAACTCTCCTTTCCCCTTTAATATTTTAACTTTATGTGTCTGTTCCTAAAATTCTGTTGTGCTGATGTGTAAGACAAAGCAGTATTATGTTAACTCTGCAAATTGAACATTGTATTGCACTGTATAGAACCTGATTTATGGAACTTACAGCACTGCGATATGCAGTGTAGTGCTGTAAACTGCAAAGAGTTATGTAAATACTGTAGTTTGTGTTGCATATTAACGTTGTAATTTACTTTGTATCTGCATCTGGGTCACCTTCCTTTAGGCCTCTGGTCTATGGTCTTATACAGAGTCTTGAGTGGTTATCAGGCTTCTCTTGGACAGAGCTTTGCACACTCATCATGATCCTGTCTGAGTAACTCTCTGCAGGATGCGACTGCTGGGATAACTCTGCAAGTCATCTGCTGGGACAGGGAAACAGTTATTTGGCTTCCAGTTTCTGTTCTCATTTTCTGATAGAATTAGGGATACTCTGATCCACTGACATGCCATCTCATTAAATGAAAGATCTTCCAACTCCATTTTATATTTATTTATATATCTATATGGGTCTACTTCACATAATCAAACATCCAAATGCTCGACTTTCATATGGCTGAGACCATATGATCGAACATCTGAATGTTCAGAAATGTGAAAAAAAAAAAATTAAAAAAAAAAAGTGCTAGCCCCCCTGCAACCCCACACCCCGATTATTTAAATATACCGACTCCGGGATCACACTACATTGCGGTAAAGGGAAATCTTCTTGTTCCGCGCTCTGTGGAGATCCCCATTCAGACCAGTTGAGTTTTTAAAAATTCGATCATATGGTCTCGGCCATATGAAAGTCACGCTTTTAAAAGTTTGACCATCTGAAGGGGACCCATGTATATATATCTATATATATATATATATATATATATATATATATATATATATATATATCTATATATATATATATATATATATATAAATATATATATATATATATATATATATATATATATATATATATATATATTTATATATATATATATATATATATATATATATATATATATTTATATATATATATATATATATATATATATGTGTGTGTGTATGTTTGTGTGTGTGTGTGTGTGTGTGTGTGTGTGTGTGTATGTGCACATCTGTGTCAGTGTGCGTATATATGTGTGTGCGCGCATGTGTGGTTTTTGTGTGTGTGTGTGTGCACCCATGTCTGTGTATGCGCATGCACGTGTGTGTGTGTGTGTGTGTGTGTGTGTGTGTGTGTGTGTGTGTGTGTGTGTGTGTTTGTTTGTGGGTGTGTGCATGTGTGTGTGTCTGTGTGTGTGTGTGTGTGTGTGTGTGTGTGTGTGTGTGTGTGAGTGTGTGTATCTGCATTTAAATGTTTACAATATGGCATGAGACTGTGTGTGCATGGCACAGATATTACTGCACACCTAGGGGTGTTGTCACAACCTCAAAAAGGAAGTGCCTTGCAGCGCTTTGATGTGCAGTAATATTTGTACCCAGAATGCCATCAAGTACCTAATTGTTCTTAAAATCAGGATCTGAATTTTTTTCACAGTTTGAATTTTATATTTGATGGCTTATGCATGATAATTATATGGTTTGTAGTGTATTTTAATGTAAAGTAGTTCATACACCAATATAACCAACTGACTGATGTACAGGGTGGATTTTTTGCATGAAATATGCAAGATAGTCATCTAAGAGACCCTTCTGTCAAACTGCTATATGATATTACACAGTCCAGTTTATAAGCAGGTGCTAAAACTTCTTCATACCTTAATTGTCTTCTGCCAAGTGAATTAGTGCAGCAGAGAAGACTTAGATATGAGTAACACAGTGCCTCACAAACATGTATACCTGCTGTCCAGGTAACACAGCCTCAACACATTCACAAGGACATCAGTAGCACAGTGCTTCACAAACATGTATACCTGCTTTCCAGGTAACACAGCTGCAAAACATTCACAAGGACATCAGTGGCACAGAGCCTCACAAACATGTATACCTGCTGTCCAGGTAACACAGCCTCAAAACATTCACAAAGACATCAGTAGCACAGTGTCTCACAAACATGTATACCTGCTGTCCAGGTAACACAGCCTCAAAGCATTCACAAGGACATCAGTAGCACTGTGCTTCACAAACATGTGTACTGCTTTTCTGGTAACACAGCCTCAAAACATTCACAAGGACATCAGTAGCACAGTGCCTCACAAACATGTATGCCTGCTGTCCAGATACTGCCTCAAAACATTCACAAGGACATCAGTAGCACAGTGCCTCACAAACATGTATACCTGCTGCCCAGGTAACACAACCTTAAAACATTCACAAGGACATCAGTAGCACAGTGCTTCACAAACATGTATACCTGCTGTCCAGGTAACACAGCCTCAAAACATTCACAAGGACATCAGTAGCACAGTGTCTCACAAACATGTATACCTGCTGTCCAGGTAACACAGCCTCAAAGCATTCACAAGGACATCAGTAGCACAGTGCTTCACAAACATGTGTACTGCTTTTCTGGTAACACAGCCTCAAAACATTCACAAGGACATCAGTAGCACAGTGCCTCACAAACATGTATGCCTGCTGTCCAGATACAGCCTCAAAACATTCACAAGGACATCAGTAGCACAGTGCCTCACAAACATGTATACCTGCTGCCCAGGTAACACAACCTTAAAACATTCACAAGGACATCAGTAGCACAGTGCTTCACAAACATGTATACCTGCTGTCCAGGTAACACAGCCTCAAAACATTCACAAGGACATCAGTAGCACAGTGTCTCACAAACATGTATACCTGCTGTCCAGGTAACACTGCCTCAAAACATTCACAAGGACATCAGTAGCACAGTGCTTCACAAACATATATACTTACTGTCCAGGTAACACAGCCTCAAAACATACAAAAGGACATCAGTAGCACAGTGTTTCACAAACATGTATACCTGCTGTCCAGGTAACACAATCTCAAAACATTCACAAGGACATCAGTAGCACAGTGCCTCACAAACATGTATACTGCTTTCCAGGTAACACAGACTCAAAACATTCACTAGAACATCAGTAGCATGGTGCATCATAGGTTCATAGGTTCATAGGTTGGTACTAGGCTATTGGCCCTAGGGCCTATATAAGCCTAGCCATAACAATTCCCTGGCTATTTCTTCCCACACTATTTACTTCCCTGGACCCCTGTCTAGTAGGGCGACTGACATGATCCCTGGGGTGAATTTCCTTTCTCCCATACAATCATCAAGGTTCCTTTTGAAGAGCGCCAAAGAGGTGCTCTGCTTGACATGTATGGGCAGTCTTTTCCAGAGTCTGGGGAGTCTCTGGGTCAGGAACCTATCCCTCCAGTATGTTTTGTTTATTGTGATGACAAGATTTAGATCCCTGGAGCATGTGGCTCTGAGGGATTGTGATTTCTTTAAGTGTAGCATGTCCAACAGCTCTGGGTTTGACATGACCTTGTATGTTAAGCAGAGATCACCTCGGAGTAGACGATATGCGACAGAGTATAGATGGAGTTTTTTTTAAGGTGGTCAGCATAGGGCATCTGCTTTAGGCCTGTGATTCTTTTAGTGAGGAATTTCTGCGGCCTTTCAAGTTGTTGCAGATGTCTTGAGAGGTACATACCAAATGGTGCATTGTATTCTATAATGGTTCTAATGAGGGATGAGTACAGTGGGACAATGACCTTCTTTTTTCTGGATGAAAAGTCCTTAGTGATGAGGTGTGCCACATAGAAAGATTTCCTGACTGTTGTGGCAATGTGGTTATTGAAGGTGAGACCACTGTCCACCTGTGTCCCTAAGTCTCTTATCACACTTTCGGTGTTTAGTGTACTGCAACCTATGTGATAATTCACAGGTACATGTTTTTTCTCAAAGGGGATAACTATACATTTCTTGGCATTGAGCTTGAGCCCATGGCTCTGGCACCAAGTATCTGTTTCTGTAAGGCCCTTTTGTAGAGTATCCACATCATTTGGGGATTCAATAATGGCTCCCAGTTTGCAGTCATCTGCGAACTTTGTTAGCCATAGTCTCTTAGTGTTGGCCTGTACTTCAGAGAAGTAGATGCCAAACAAGAGAGGTGCCAGGACTGAACCCTGAGGTACTCCACTTGTCACTTGTCTGGAGCTGGATTTAGAGTCAGCTACTTTTACAGTGTGGGTTCTGTCAGTAAGCCAGTTGGCAACCCATTGAGTGACGTAGGGATTAATGCCCAGCTTAGTAAGTTTATCTATGATTCCAAAGTGGGGGATGGTGTCAAAGGCTTTGGCGAGGTCCAGATAGGCTGTGTGGACTGCCTTACCCTCATCCACGGCTCTGGAGACTGATTCGAAAAAGTCAATAAGGTTCAGGAGACAAAATCGGCCCTTCACAAACTCAAACTGGGTGGGGTCCAGTGTTTTAAGGTTGCCAATGTCTTTGTTTATAAGTTCCATGATAATACGTTCCATGGCCTTGCAGATTAGGCTCATCAGACTGATGGGACGGTAGTTCCTGGGATCCAAGGTGGATCCCCCCCTTGTGGAGTGGGAAAACTGTAGCTGTGTGCCATTCAGTGGGCACATGCATACTGCTTTCTAGGTAACACAGCCAGAAAACATTCACAAGGACATCAGTGGCACAGAGCCTCACAAACATGTATACCTGCTGCCAGGTAACACAGCCTCAAAACATTCACAAGGACATCAGTGGCACAGAGCCTCACAAACATGTATACCTGCTGCCAGGTAACACAGCCTCAAAACATTCACAAGGACATCAGTAGCACAGTGCCTCATAAACATGTATACCTGCTGTCCAGGTAACACAGCCTCATAACATTCACAAGAACATCAGTATCACAGTGCTTCACAGAATGACATCAGTAGCACAGTGCCTCACAAACATGTATACCTGCTGTCCAGGTAACACAGCCTCAAAACATTCACAAGGACATCAGTAGCACAGTGGTTCACAAACATGTATACCTGCTGTCCAGGTAACACAGCTTCAAAACATTCAGAAGGACATCAGTAGCACAGTGCTTCACAAACATGTAAAGGTAAAGCTGTTTTCCAAGTAACACAGCCTCAAAACATTCACAAGGACATCAGTAGCACAGTGCTGCACAAACATGTATACCTGCTTCCCAGGTAAGACAGCCTCAAAACATTCACAAATTCATCAGTAGCACAGTGCTTTACAAACATGTATACCTGCTGTCCAGGTAACACAGCCTCAAAACATTCACAAGGACATCAGTTTCACAGTGCTTCACAAACATATATACCTGCTGTCCAGGTAAAATAGCCTCAAAACATTCACAAGGACATCAGTAGCACAAAGCCTCACAAACATGTATACCTGCTGTCCAGGTAACACAGCCTCAAAACATTCACAAGGACATCAGTAGCACAGTGCCTCACAAACATGTATACCTGCTGTCCAGGTAACACAGCCTCAAAACATTCACAAGGACATCAGTAGCACAGTGCTTCACAAACATGTATACCTGCTTTCCAGGTAACACAGCCTCAAAACATTCATAGGTTCATAGGTTCATAGGTTCATACTAGGCTATCTGCCCGAGGGCATTTATAAGCCTAGCCATAGTTTTGTGGCTTACGCCACCCCTTAGTTTGGAGAAACTATGCCCATTATTTAGCTGTGCCTCTGTCGAGCAGTGACACTGAGGTAACCCCTGGGGTGTATCTGCGATCTCCCATCCATTGGTCAAGATTCCTCTTGAATAAGGCCAGCGAGGTGCTCTGCCTCACATAAACCGGGATTTTGTTCCACAGCATAGGGAGTCTTTGGGTGATGAATCTATCCCTCCAGCACGTCCTATTAATAACCGTGTCGAGGTTTAAGTCACCCGCCCTTGTGGCTCTGAGGGATCTAGATTTTTGAGATGAAGCATATTCATCAAATCTGGGTTTGACATGGCCTTGTATGTCAGGCATAGGTCACCTCTGAGTAAGCGGTACGCAACTGAATATAACTGGAGTTCTTTCAGTCGTGCAGCATAAGACAGATTTTTGAGACCCTTTATCCTTTTGGTGAGGAACTTTTGTGGCCTCTCCAGCTGCTGCAAGTGTCGGGTCAGATACATTCAGAATGAGGCATTGTACTCGATCATTGGTCTGATGAGTGATGAGTATAGGGAGACTATGACTTCCCTTGATCTAGATGTGAATCCCTTCATGATAAGGTGGGCAATGTAGAAGGTCTTCCTAACTACTTTAGCAATATGAGTGTCGAATGAAAGGCTATTGTCAACCTGGGTTCCCAGGTCCCTAATAACTTCTTCTGTGTTCAGGGATTGCCACCTATATGGTAGCTAGGGGTAACCTTATTTTTCCTGAAGGGTATGACTATGCATTTCTTGGCATTTAACTTGAGGCCATGGCTCTGGCACCAGTTATCCATTTCTGTGAGACCCTTCTGAAGGATATCTGTGTCGGATGTGTTCTCAACTACGGCACCCAGTTTGCAGTCATCTGCGAACTTTGTCAGCCATAACCCTCCTGTGTTTGCTTGTACTTCAGAAAAGTAGATGCCAAACAAGAGTGGGCCCAGGACTGAGCCCTGTGGGACACCACTTGTGACAGGCTTAGAGTCTGACATGGTGCCAGCAACTCTGACCCTGTGGGTTCTGTCACTCAGCCAGTTTGCAACCCATCTTGTAATGTATGGGTTTACATTTAAGTTGATGAGTTTTTCAATGATACCCGAGTGGGGTATTGTATCGAAAGCCTTTGCCAGGTCTAGGTAAGCTGTATGGACTGCCTTTCCCTCGTCAATGGCCTTGGTGACTGTTTCAAAAAAGTCAACCAAGTTTAAAAGGCATGATCTGCCTTTGCAAAACCAAACTGGGTTGGATCCAAAGTCTGCAAATTCCCTATGTCTTTATTTATGAGATCCATTATGATCCTTTCCATGGCTTTGCAGATCAGGCTTGTCAAGCTAATGGGACGGTAATTTCCAGGGTCAGTGGAGGCACCGCCTTTGTGGAGTGGGACCACAGTCGCTGCGCCACTCCTGGAGTGCGTATCCGGAGGTGAGACTAAGATTAAACAGCTGTCCTAACTGTGGGTTTAATTCCTCGTTGAGTTCATGGAGCACACAGCCGGGGACACCATCAGGTCCCATGGATGCTGTGTTCTTTGCCTTGGAGAGAGCAGTTCTCACCTGAGCGTTGGAGATGTTTGGGGGCTACAATCATTTGGTATAGATATCTCTCCTTTAGGGGGGGAGGGGGGGAGAAGTTTGCACTGAACCTGTCAGCCAGTATGTTGGCAATGTCTGTAGGATCAGTAATCTTCACATCATTTTGAACTAATTCTGAGCATATTTGGGAGTTTCCTCCTAGGTTTCTGACATAGCTAAAGAATGCTTTATGGTTGTCTTTAGAGTCCTTAGCTATTTTTTCTCAAAATTAGCTTTGGATGATTTTATGAGAGCTCTTAGCTTTTTACTTATAGTGATCAGCAGTGTCTTACCTTTTAAGGATTTTGCTCTATCTTGTAGTAGCTTTCTCCTTTTATTGTAGAGTTTGTTTATGGCTGGGGTCCACCAGACTGACGCTTGCCTTTGGTACAAAGAGTCTTTGTTTTGCTTGGGATTGCCTGATCCATGCAGCCTGCAGGTGCTGGTAGAAGGCATTTGTAAGTGATTCAGCGGTTTGAGTAATGTTAACCGCCGGCTCAGGGGCCTTAAAGGAGACCACACTAGTCTTTAGAAGTGTGAAGTCGGCTTTCAAGAAGTTCTTTACTATAGTCTTTTTCATTTCGGGTGGGGGGATGAGGACCTCCAGCGAGATTAGTTTGTGATCAGATCTCACCAGTGAGGGGTATACTTCTGGTGTTGAACATTGTGCTCCCATGTTCGTGATGATGAGATCAAGTATGTTCTCTCCTCTTGTGGGATGGTGACTAGTTGTTCCATGGCATTTGAGTTTATGAATTCCAGGAACTTTTGGGCTAGAGTGTTTGGGCTTGAGTAGTGTTCCCAGTCTATATTAGGGTAGTTGAAGTCACCTAGTATGATGGTGTTCAGAGATACATTTATCCCTCCAGTGTTTTCAGGAAGGCCATGTGAGGTTCCTGAGTTTGAGGGTGGCCTGTAACATGCTACAATTTGCATAGCAGTCTTGCCTATGGTTAATTGCACCTGGATGGTTTCCGATGCATCGTGCGATGCCACCAATCTTGAGGTGTGGGTGTCCTTGATGAATATGGATACCCCTCCTCCTTTCTTGGTATTGTCCGGGTTTTGTGGCCGGAACGCATGATATGAGGTAAAACCTGATAGTGCTGGGGTGCTCTCAGGAGCCTTGAACCAGGTTTCTTTCACAGCACAGACATCGATGTTCTCCATACTGAGAAGGGCCTCTACATCAGTAGCATAGTGCCTCACAAACATGTCTACCTGCTGTCCAGGTAACAACACCTCAAAACATTCACAAGGACATCAGTAGCACAGTGCTGCACAAACATGTATACCTGCTGTCCAGTTAACACAGTCTCAAAACATTCACAAGGAAATCAGTAGCACAGTGCCTCACACATGTGTACCTGCTGTCCAGGTAACACAGCCTCAAAACATTCACAAAAACATCAGTAGGACAGTGCTTTACAAACATGTATACTGCTTTCCAGGTAACACAGCCTCAAAACATTCACAAGGACATCAGTAGCACAGTGCTTCCCAAGCATGCATACTGCTGTCCAGGTAACATAGCCTCAGAATAGTCACAAGAACATCAGTAGCATAGTGCCTCACAAACATGTAGACCTGCTGTCCTGGTAACACAGCCTCAAAACATTCACAAGGACATCAGTATCACAATGCTTCCTAAACATGTATACTGCTGTCCAGGTAACAATGCCTTAAAACATTCACAAGGACATCAGTAGCACAGTGACTCACAAACATGTATACTGCTTTCCAGGTAACACAGCCTCAAAACATTCACAAGGACATCAGTAGCACAGTGCAGCACAAACATGTATATTGCTTTCCAGGTAACACAGCCTCAAAACATTCACAAGGACATCAGTAGCACAGTGCTGCACAAACATGTATACCTGCTGCCCAGGTAACATAGCCTCAAAACAGTCACAAGGACATCAGTAGCACAGTGCCTCACAAACATGTATGCCTACTGTCCAGGTAACATAGCCTCAAAACATTCACAAGAACATCAGTAGCACAATGCTTCCCAAACATGTATACTGCTGTCCAGGTAACAACGCCTTAAAACATTCACAAGGACATTAGTAGCACAGTGCCTCACAAACATGTATACCTGCTGTCCAGGTAACATAGCCTCAAAACATTCACAAGGACATCAGTAGCACAATGCTTCCCAAACATGTATACTGTTGTCCAGGTAAAAACGTCTTAAAACATTCACAAGGACATACCTTCGAACCTACAGACATGAAATAGGTAGTGAGGCTCTTGAAAAGTAGGTACATCCATGCAAAAATCTGCTCACCTAATTAGCACAGCGTTTGCATACCAAACATTGGATAACTACACCATCTTTCAATGTGACTGTCAGTTACTACTCAGAAAAACAGGGAAACAAAAAAGTGATGCAAATCTAAGAATATTATTAAACAAAATGTCAAATCTGTACAGTGTAATGAATGATATTGCAAAAACTATACCTGTTATAGTTATTTATTTTGCTTCTGAAAAGCTGTAACATGTGTCCACTTTCTTTCAGTTAGTTATGCTACCAGTATATTGGTCATGTGCTCTGGCTTCCTGTGTACTACATAACTTCAAACTCCTGTGTGATAGGTGGGGATTTAACGTTTGTGTTAATGTAAACCAAATTCAAAGATTGGAACATACTTTTAAAACAGGCACAGTTATACTGAACATCATGGGATGGTGTAAATCAAGCTTGAACATGTGACCATGACCCAACGTAGATAAAGTAGAGAGGCTTGCACAAGAGTAATCATTTCAATGGCAAATCAACTGTTGAAATGAATATATGCAAGCAGTAAGGCTTCCTTCCACCTATGATTTTTCCAAAACAGGTTTAGCTGATGGTTTGCTGTCAGCCCGCCCATCCCCCCAACATATTCATTTTGATGGCGATACTGTGGAATGGACAACACATACTTGTAAACAGGTAATTTTTCCCCAGACCTGTCATTATGTTACCTTAGCTGATGGCATGCTTGTTGTCTTTATTTAATTAGGTTTCTATAATAACCTTGATGTGCACTTTATTTCTATTTTATATGCATTAGTATTCATGCCGTGTTTAACTTGCATGCGAGTGTTAGAGTCGACGAGTGTTTTCTGTCGCTATGTGGATTGGTGTTTTATCTTCATAATATTTACTATCTGCTCCTTCCTATACTGCCTGTTTGTGGAGTTTATGTCTCCACTTTCATCTGGGGGAGGAGGTTATCATCATTATCATTATTATTATTATTATTATTATTATTATTATGAATTTTACTGTTCCTTATTAAATAATATCCTTAAATTTCAGCTTTCTGTGTTTTATTACTGTAAAGTACGTTTTATTTAGTTATAGTTTTTCCTTTTAATTTTTATTTCTTTTTTATTGTTATTTCTTATGCAGATAGTAACATATTTGATTTAGATATGTGTTTGGGGTGTTTGGGGCTGTTTTTGTTGATTATTATAGGGTATTCCTCTGTTTGATAGTTTTTTTCCCCTGCAAAACGACTTTCCAAGATGGTGGCAGTTTGTTGGATTTTGAAGTGTGTGATAAAGAAAGGATATGTAATGGAATGTGAGGTCCGGGTGCCTGCACTAGTTTTCTCTTATGAGATGGTAGATCAAGTCTGATGCACAAGCAAATAACAGCTGAATGATATTTAGAGATATAGTTTTGTTGTATGCTTTGTTATCTGAATCTTCATTCAAAGTATTGTTACATTTTTTCATAAATTTTATGAAAGCTGCATTATAATCATTATGTATTTATTGTATTCCCACAGATCATTGTCCTGCTCCGCCCACATTTTTGGCTCTCTACAATTGAGATGACAATCTAATTTAAACATCTGAACATACCTGCATCCTTCCAGCCTGTCCTCCTTTTCTCTTCCCTAATCTTGTCATCATTTATATGTTCCCCTGCTCTCTCGCTCTTTCTCCACAGTCATTCCACCAACTATTTCTTACTTCCTCTCTCCTTATTCTCTCTTCCACCTCTCCATCTTCTCCTTATTTTTAAGATTCCTCTCTTCCCTCTCAGTCTTCCCATCTATTCATCCTTTTCCTACATTCCTCCATGCTGTTATTTTCTTTATCCATTTCCTCTCTCCAATAATCCATAGGGAGCTGTTCATTTAGTCCTAATACAGGTGGTCAGTTTTAACTTAGCTTCAAGTTTTCAATCACCCTTATAAATGTGTATCATAAAGTGTTTTTGTTTCTATGGTTATTCACTCCATTCTTAGCTTGAAAATATTCTCTCATTGTTTTAGATAATATTTCTACTTCTGTTACTCACTTTACTTGTATTACACCTTTTTCACTGTAATGTGCTACGAGTTAATTTCCAGAGCTTTTTGTTTCATTCTTACAATTTTTACTATTATTATTTGCTCTTTCTATAAATTGTAAAATATTCTTTTACTGCTTTGTATAATACTTTTTGTTAGATGTATGTTAGTTGTATTACTCCTACATTCACTGTAATGTTAAATGTTTCATTTCTGGAGCTTTTCTCCTTGGGGCTTCACTAAACAAGTACAGAAATTAACTCTCAACAAAGGAAATTGTCTAGGTGTTAAATGGCCCACAAGGACAGCTATCCGAGTACCTATCTATGTACTATGTAATAAAAGTGAGTCTTATATAGTTTAGTTGGACTATTTATTTGTTTATTTATTTATTTATGTATATTTCATAATTAGGCAAGTTGATCATCTAGAGACCCTTTTCAGCCATGAGCCAAACACAAAGGCAATATACACAACATCAACTGAAATGAGTTACATGCAACATATGCAAAACTATAATATATTATAAAACAATAAGCTTGAACAAGAATAGGAACAACTGTTACATTAAATACAACATAGTATTTACATTGTTGTAAACATCTACATGACATTAAAGAACAGTCTGTTGTTATTGTAAGCTTTTCAATGGCACAGATAACTGTGAAAGGATGGTTACATTAAATTCAGAATAGTATTTACATTGTTGCAAACATGCACATGACATTAAATAGGTCACAGTGAAGGTGGGTTAACCATTGTGCCTACAGCACTTGCACTAGACTTAATTGCTTAAATGCTTATGGAGTGATTTTTTACAACTCTTTCAATGAAGACAATGTTTTCAGTTCATTAGGAAGATGATTCTAGGTGTTGGGTCCTATTTGATAAAAATCCTTTTTCCCATTTGAAGTTTTGAAAGGGGGGATCTGAAAAGAGGAAATTCAACATCCAGGCTATTTCTTATAGAGCAGGATTGTTCCTTAGTTTTATCCTGGTTCACAAACAGCAATAAATAATAAATAAAATAAGTAGAAGGTTTTCATGAATAAAAAAGTTTTTACAAATAAAAGCTGAAAACCTGGCTATTTGGAAAATACAAGTTAGACAAGCTGTTGTATTGTTTAGTGGTACCAGTTTGCTGATTACATTGGCAGTATGGAAAATGCAGTAAACATCACATTATATAGCTCATATTTCCCGTTTGTTTTTATAATGACATTTACATGTAAACTATTCACATTATAATTGCAAAGCAACAGACCAACTTCTGGATTTTAAGTAAAAACAGTTACAGCAGCCTGAGTTTTGTTACACATTTAAATTTTACATATTTGGATCAACAACAGATTGTCAGTAAACACCATAAATGCTGTGCACATTGCCAGAACACTGCATAACATCTTTATTTTTATACAGGACATTCAGACTACAGTATTATGTTATTCTTTCTTTGTACTTTTTACAATATTTTTTTATGAATACATAAAGGCTTAACATGCAAAAACTGTTTTTAATCACAGTTTTAGGCAGGGTTAGAAACTGCAGATGTTTTCTTATATTATTCAGAAGACCAGATTTATTATCATAATCAGAAAGGAGCTGCCTATATCTTAAGCAGAGAACTTTAGATTAGTAAAATATAATTTCTGATTAGCTAGCTTTGACAATTGCTGTATGGAAACATAAATGCAAGTATGACATTTTTAGTTAATTTATTTACTAAATGAGCAAGTGAAATGATCTTTCTTGGAACCTTTTCAGCCGTGATTGAAGATCCAAGGCCAAGGATAAATGACGAATATAAGCACACTTTGGGGAAGCCAATAAACAATCATATTTTTGTGATGCCAGAGAAAACTATACTAGCTGAAGAAAACCTGCTCAGAGACAAACAGCATGCAAGCTCCATGCAGGCAGTAACAGAAGATGAGGATTGATCCTCAAATCTGTGAGGCAGATTTATTATTTATTTTTGTATGTATGTATTTATTTATTTATATATGTATATATGTACTCTATGTTTGCTGGGGAACTAAACTGGTCCTAGGAACTCTTTCAGTCATGACCCAGCTGCCAAGTGCAACTTTTTGCAACATGTTACAACATGGTGCATTACAGCATGAGAAATGTCATTCACAATTCCATGCAAATGTATACAAGATGAATACAGTTACAATTCATAGTTATAACAGGGGGAAATAGCACAGCAATGTGTGCCAGACTATAAAAGGGTAAAGCATGCCAAAAGTTTGGAGTTGCACATGACAAAAATGCTTGAGATTGCAGCAGCAGCAACCATGCAGCGATAGCTGGTAGCCATGAGCAAAGTCACTTCCTACCTGTGTGTGTGTGAAGAGAAATCTGGTGACTACAAAATTAGAGCCAGCACTGGCAACATTCAATAATTTTAATAACCAGCAGATTCTACCCTCTACGCCATCTTTTTTCAACACCTTCAGTTACT